>NW_008708133.1:3167404-3167735 GCF_000327385.1 Lottia gigantea | reverse complement strand
CAAACATAAGAAGAGTCTTCTATTCCAAAGGTGTAATTATTTTGATGAAAAATGCAATCTTTTTATATTGTGAAAACAATGATAAGAACATGTACTTATCATTACTCTCATATTACACCGTGTGATGTTAAAATATTTTGAATCAAAAACTCTAACATGCATATTTCAACTCATTAAAATAAGTTTCTACACTAATGCACTGTGTTTTTACACGTATGATTCTTACAAGGCGTTGGCTAAATACATTGTAAATCAAAGTTACTGATCCGGTCGACGTAGGTAAATGGCCAATCATTTTCAAGCTTCCAATACTGACTAATGACATCCTGAA
>NW_008708133.1:3058082-3167354 GCF_000327385.1 Lottia gigantea | reverse complement strand
TGAAATGATTTAGCGTTGTTTAGTGTGGGTGAAATGATTTATGTGGGTGAATGTTTAGTGTGGGTGAAATGATTTAGTGTGGGTGAAATGATTTAGTGTGGGTGAAATGATTTAGTGTGGGTGAAATGATTTAGTGTTGTTTAGTGTGGGTGAAATGATTTAGTGTGGGTGAAATGATTTAGTGTGGGTGAAATGATTTAGTGTTGTTTAGTGTGGGTGAAATGATTTAGTGTGGGTGAAATGATTTAGTGTGGGTGAAATGATTTAGTGTGGGTGAAATGATTTAGTGTGGGTGAAATGATTTAGTGTGGGTGAAATGATTTAGTGTTGTTTAGTGTGGGAAGTGTGAACATAAGATGTACAGAACCTTTATAAGAAGAAAACAACTAACAAAATATTGACATCTTAATATTGTAGTCAGGCAGTAGGTTTACCTTTAAAAGTAGACATGTTGGCAAAACACAGATATCATAATATTGAGTTTGTGCTGGCAGTATGTCCATCTCTCAACTCAAGAGCGAAATAGTCTTTAAAAGTGGTGAGCAAGTTGGCAAATCACAGATACCATAAATATTGAGTTTATGCTGGCAGTAAGTCCATCTTTCAACTTAGTTTAAAAAGTTTGTATTAAGGCTGGTAACATAATACATTATGATATTTTTAACATAAATCAATTCCACCGGAAGTGAAGTAGTAGTAAGTAGTACTAACATCGAAACCGGAAGTGATGAAATTTTTTTGAATGTGTGCTTTTATTCCACTTTGCTGGCGGTCTACACCATGTAATTTTCATGTCAATCCGCCAAATAACAACCGAAATAGTATTTTTCGATTAACTTCGGCAAAAAAGGTATGCAGGGTATGAAAATCGAAAATTTTAACTGCTTTTATTTGCCCTTTGTTAAAGAAATTCAATAAAAGAAACCCGACCAAAATCGGTTGATAAACATGCCCTCTAGAGTCCATTTTCCGTTTGTTGCTAACGTCGCTTCATGTTGCTCAGAAAATTTTCGTTTTACATTCATTCCACAATTCTCCACAGGTTAGAAAACATGGTGAAATCCGTTTTGCCGTACCCGTTGCCGTTTCCGAGAACTAAGCTCCCGGGATGAAGAAAAAAATAAATAAATAAACAGTTCGAAAACAAAGCAGAAAATAGAATAATTTTGTTCCTGTATATGGGATATGGTGTACTAGTAGTTTGAAAAAGTGAAAACAGAACCAAAAAATATTGAAAAATATAAAAGTTATGCAATATTTAAAGATGGTTTCCCTACTTTTCATTTATATATATATATATTCGATTATTGGACGGCCGATTCTTATATCAATCGAATGTAGAGGTATTCTAATGAATGGGAATAATACCAGTTTGTCTCAAATGTCCCTAATTATCCTGTTATTAGCTAATTACGACGAGGATTTCCATAGGGTGACCGTGATAAAAAAAAATTGTCCAGTCTTTTTTCGAATAACCAGTGTATACAGTCAGGGACATCCTGATATGCGCGCATGTACACTCCCCGCATTCCTTTCTTTTCTCACAACAATATGGCGGCTCGAAGAATGCACAGTTTACAACTTAAAAAGGCTTCAGATTCAGAAAATAAAGGGAACAAAGAAGAAATGGGATCAAGAAATTCCAAGAATATGTTAAGATAAGGATGTCTATGAACGTTGGTGTAATTTCATGGAGGAGAATCAGTCAAAATCTCATGGTGAAGCAGCCACTCGCTTGCTCAACAGTCGGTAAGAATGACGTCATTTGATCACGTGAACAAACTTTTTTTTATTTATTTATTTACGTCTCACCAATTTGTACAATATTAAAACATAATACATAAAACATAATTATTCAAAACAAATTGCGCAATAGCCATTCTATAAAAGAATTATGAGAGACGGTTCAAATATCACAATATCACAGTAATTAAAATCAATATACGACTAAAACATAAATTAACATATAAGCAGTAAAAAGCTGAACTGCTCCTATACAATTAAATTCTTTATCACTGGATATACTAGGCTGTCATACAGAATAGTAAAAGTACTGTATGGTAAAATTATGTCAGCAACATACCAAGATATGTGTAACTAAATCGGCATTACCACATGAGAATAAATGACACGGTTTTAACATAGAAGCGATGTGGAAGTGAATGATTTTTGATTTACATATATTAATTAACATATCATTATTGTCAGACCATTTACTGAGAGCATCGAAAAGTAGTTGCAGATCATTTTCGTTTTCTGCTTATAAGACTAAATCATCTGCGTATAACAAAATACAAAGTTTTTCAATATCATTAATGTATATAGACACAGCTTTATGTAACAACAATCACTGGTTAAAGTTTTATGCAACGTTTCGACGTGTTTCCCCCATCGTCCTCAGGCACGTAATGAGAAGAAGTGATGGGCAAACTATATATACATTAATGCTTATTATTAAGAACACACAAGAGATAAGACACATAAAGCTGTGTCTATATATCGTACTCACAATTGCTAAATGCCATTCAAAGACTATATCATTAATGTACATATTAAATAGAAGGGGAGATAATATTCAGCCCTGTTTAAGACCACATCTAATCTCAAACCAATTCGTAGTGACACCGTTCATGCTTTTTACCATGTTATATATTGATTTTACGGCACTAAGGATACGACCATTAATTCCAAATGATTGCAATTTAGAGGAGAGGATAGTTCTCGAAGCTCTGTCGTTGGCTTGCTTAAATCTATAAATGCTCCATATATAGGCAATTTCGTTTTCTTTCTAATTTATACTATAGTGGTCAGGGATAAGATGTGATCAAAGGTGTTCCGAGCCTTGCGGAAACCATTTTGGTTATCATGAACATAGTTAATTTCATTTACATATTTTGTTAAACGTTCGTTCAGAATAGAACAATACAACTTATATGTTGATGGTGCGAGTGTAATACCTCTATATCCAAGTGGCTCGCGTGGTTCCTTTGATGAGGGTTTTGGGATTGGATTTATAATCCCAAGCTTCCAAATATTAGGTACTAAACTGTTTTTAAAACAGACGTTAAATAAATTTAACAACACACTGGCGACAGAGGAGTTCTTTAACACTTCAAGTGGTATCTCGTCGTACTCTGCAGCTTTGCCCATTTTTCGCCCTATTTAGCGCACTACTGCAGCGAGAGTTATGTCCGAGTTCAATAATTCACATGATATATTGTCGTCTTGTGATGGTAAGTCATTCACATAAACTGGCTTTATCACCTGATAACTGTTTATTACATAGGTTTAACAACCCACTGAAATCATCTTTCCATTTCTGTAGCACATCATTGAGATCCTGACTGACCTCGCCGTTCGATTTTACTATTTCCATAGGTATATTAAAACATTTTGTCCCTACACCAGTTTTTCCCATACCTCTCCAAAAATCGGAGGAATTTGTAAGTGTCATTTCCTATATTTCTGATTGTTATGACTTCCAAAACTTTCTTTTATACTTTTGCACTTCTCTATCGAATGTTTTTCGTTTCGTTTTATAATCTATCCACAAATTAGAAGTGCGATTCCATAGTTTTTCAGCAGCACAAAGTTCGTTCGGCGTTCTGCTAGGTGATCATTCCACCATGGTTTCTGTCTTCCTCGCCATTTGTTATCATTAGCTGTCAATAGAATTGTTTTAGGGCACAGTTTCAAGTTCATTTCACCTCGTATTTATTGTAACGAATCCAGAGTACCGATCATCAAGAGCTTTTTAGTTCAGCGAATTTAGTCTTCGTTGTGTTTCGCAAACATCTTTTAAATTATATTTAGTCTTTTAAACATTGGTATTATTATTGTTCGTGTCATTCTTACTGGTAACTTTCACATCTTGATTGTTGAATCAACTCAAAAGATTTCAACACATAAAAATTTGAAAATTAAGACAGATTTTTATATGGCATAATTGTATAGTCCACAACAGAACGTCCGATATTAGATATATAGGTAAACTCGTTATTAACATTGTTTCTCCCATTTAGCATACAGCAGTTTACATTAATCATAAAATCACACAATATATCTCCATATTTGTTTGATTTGAAATCTACAACATCCCTATTAGGTAAAGAATCAACTCCAGCAATAAAATCACACAATATATCTCCATATTTGTTTGATTTGAAATCTACAACATCCCTATTAGGTAAAGAATCAACTCCAGCAATAAAATCACACAATATATCTCCATATTTGTTTGATTTGAAATCGACAACATCCCTATTAGGTAAAGAATCAACCCCAGCAATAAAATCACACAATATATCTCCATATTTGTTTGATTTGAAATCGACAACATCCCTATTAGGTAAAGAATCAACTCCAGCAATAAAATCATCATTACTTCCACATCTCGCATTAAAATTCCCACAAATGAAAAAAGGGCCAACATCTTGATAAATATAAACTTGAGATAGTAAGGTATCAAAAAACTCATCAACATCTATTTGTCTAGATGAGTTTTCAGGGGTCAAATAAGCTACGCACACTAAAAATTGAAAGTCACCAAACTTCTGTTTTAATTTCACCCAAAGAATTCCTTCGAATCCTCAAACTCTGTTTCTGTAGGCGTTTTGTATAATAGTCCAACACCACCTGACCCAACCTTTGCATTTTTATGAAGGTTCCGCTAAGTTTTATCACATTCTGGCCTGTAACTAGTGTAAGATGAGATCTAAAAACTTGGCACATGCTGTACGTAGTATATGATTACTTGATAAAATGTCTGAATTCCACCCTCTGACGTTCCAAAACTCGTATTTCACCTATTGTCGAGTCCCATTATCGAATCGATTCGAAACTATGGGCTGAAAATTTCGATCATTGGTATTGCGTTTCGGTTGACTGTATCGATAAACTTCTGTATTTGACAGGTTTCTGGTGTCAGGATGATCACTTCTAAAGATGCTATGATAATTTTCAGTTTTAATGGGAGGTGAGTTTCTAGTTACAATCCTTCCCCTACTCATCGTTAAACTTTCACTCTTGCCGATCGCTTTCACTAAAGTCATCATATTTGTGTCATTTAATCGTTGCTCATATGGTACATCGTGTTGTATAAAAAACAATTACTGCCTAGAGTTTATTAATGTCCTATTATTTTTCATCACTGCCATTTTTTGTTCGACTCTTTCCAAAGTAGCAATCACAACACCAGGTTTGTCACTTCTAGATTTCTTTCGTTCAGCTCGAACAAATTTAACATCATTAAGTTGCAATCCGTCAAGTATTAATTATTATTATTAATTGTCAAAAATGTACTATGTACATATATGGTAATAAAGCAATACAATACAATTAACCTATTAACTTTGTTCAATGTCTGATCACCAGTCTCATTATCACTCACCCAAAGATTTCGTATTACAATATTTTGACTTCTGCTCACATATTCACCCGAGTTTTCAATCCGCCTTTGTGTTTCCTTAACTTCGTTTTGTATCGATTTTAGTTGACATAACATCATGAGTTGATATGCTTTTAAACCTGATTAGAAAATTTCTAAAAACACAAAAAGATTGGGAGAACAAGGGAGAAAAGCTCTTTTCGCTATTTTAAATATCTGCAACAATGATTATTTGAATATTGAAACTATGTTACATGTTTTTGATTCTTAGGTTAGTAGTATTCTTTATTATAGTTGTTAAATTTGGGGTTTTCATAAAGGTATAGAGATATAGAAATTATTCTTTTATTATTTTTAAAAACTATTCTCAGAGTAAAATGTTCAACAATGAATGCCATGATATTATATTACGAGCTCGGTAGATTTCCTTTGTATGTAATACGATTATGTAGAATTTTTAAATATTGGTTAAAGCTTTTAAATTCAGAAAATATTTTATTGAAATCCTGCTTAATAGATAGTTATAAACATAGTAATATTTGGCTTTTAAATATTAAAGAAAATTTATACAAAATTGGACTTGGACTTGGATGTGGGAAAATCCGCAACTCTATTTACATTCATTTTCACTTATTAAAGAAAGAATTTTAGATAACTTTCAACAAGAATGTCATGAACTTATATGTGATTTTCCAAAAGGTACATTATACATAAATCTAGTCAATAGATACATAAATCTAGTCAATAGATATGAACTTCAACCATACCCTACCAAGCCAGTATATAAATTTTATCTTTTGAATAATGTAAAGATACGTTTATCTGTGCACTCCTTACGGATTGAAACAGGAAAATATACCAACATTAACCGTAATCAAAGATCAATTCTGTTTATCAAATAATCTCAATGATATTGAAGATAAGTTCCATTTTATTTTTCTATGTCCTTTGTACCATGAATATAGATGTAAATATATTAAACATTATTATTATAATTATCCCAATATGTACAAACTTATCAAACTTCTTTCGTCAAAAAACTCTTCATTATTGAAAAAACTATTCATTTATTTAAAATTATCAATTAATAAAAGAAATGAATTTTCATCAAATATGTGAAGATCTCTGTGTAACATTATGCATGCATGTGTTGTATGTATTTGTATGTTTGTATTTGTATGTATTTTGTATATTTGTGTTTGTTTATTTTTTGTATTTGTATCCGATGAGTAGAAATACTCAAGGAAAATAAAGAACTTTGAATTAGTAAAACACACACATAGGATAGGCCTACCAAATAATGATAAAGTGAAAGTAGACCTTCTGATTAAATAATTGAAATAATATGAAATTATCCGCTCAAAATATACCTTGAATTAAGAAATGATAGTTTTAAATCATTTTTTTCAGTGTGTCCGTCCATCCGTCCGTCCATCTGTCATCATTTGCTTGTAAACGCTCTAAAAACTAGATTTTTTGATGGAATCAAATGAAATTCGGTATGTGTATACATATTCATAAAACGAAGATCAAGTTCGAATTTGAGCTATTTTCGACCGTTAGAAGCAGAGTTATTTCCCTTGCCCCAAAATCTTGAATATTACTCTCTTAGTTTTCAACCGATTTTGATGAAACTTAAAATGGAATTTTCGTTTTTAACATCCGCATGCCGTGGTGGACGTATATGATTAAAACTTGCAGATGAATCGTCCCGAGCTGTCTTTTCCTGAGGATGAATGTCTTTGCTAAAAGTATATGATTAAAACTTGCAGATGAATCGTCCTGAGCTGTCTTTTCCTGAGGATGAATGTCTTTGCTAAAAGTATATGATTAAAACTTGCAGATGAATCGTCCTGAGCTGTCTTTTCCTGAGGATGAATGTCTTTGCTAAAATTGACTTTAATGATTGATTTTTCAGTTCATAGGGATAGATCGAATGAATTGAAGTTCAGCTGAATAAATAAAATGAAATTTAGTAAAGAGAGATATTGTAACAACTCAAGTCACTTAGGAAGGTTGTATCAATTTATTCATTTTATTATAAGAATTCATTTTTGTTTGATTATAAATGGTAAAAAGTTCATCAGGTTATTTTTTAACAACAATTCATAACCAAAGGTCGATCAGGACAAATAAAAACAATTATCATATGGTATTATCCCGGTATTTGAAATCATGGTGGCAGTCATACGAAGGATTATCCCAGATGAGTGTCTCTGTTTCCCTGAGCCTATAGACAAACCAATATTACAAAAGAAATGCTTCCTCTTGAAACAGATTTATTCTAAATTTTTGGCCATAATTAAGCTCCATTGACACATCTAACATTGACTTGAACTAGGATTGATCATATACTAACAAAACACTTTTCGTTTTTCATATATTATTATGAATACATTTTCCATGACATAATTGTCAGATTTCTTCAAGGGATATTTCATTCCATTTCTCATAATTCTATCCTTGAGTTCCTCTTCTTTGAAGATTGCTGATCACCTGCTATATACTTTCCCACACACTAGATTGCGATCAGAAGGGTGGGGGTTGCTATTAATCTCTTTAAATGAAGTTAATTTAAATTTCAACTTTAAAAAGTGATGGACATGGACATTGGACAGTTTATGCTGAAAATTGTGGTCACATTGACTATTTGTCATGAATTATTCTTGTATTGTGAAGTCGTTCCACCTATAAAGCTGTAATTTAGTGAACAAATGTCTAATACCTCTATTATTGTGAGATAAAACTTCAATAATTATTATCTTTAAATATAAAGTGTTGTCATTTTTAGTAGGGCCACTAGGTAAATAAATACATTACTAACCAATAGGGCTGTAACGATTCGCCGATGAATTGATGAACCGCGATTGTCTCCGTCTTATCGATGCATCGCGTTAGATAAGAATAATCGTGATGTATTGGCACAATTAATTCTTAGCCCCCTTTAATAACAAATACCACAGAATCTCGTGCGTATAAGAAATTGTGTCATGTTTTCATTTTCCAAGTATGACTTTCCCTTCAAAACTTGCAAAAATTCATTTCTGACTTTAAAAATTAAGATTTTTTTTTATCACAATTCCTTACTTCTAAACGTTCTCAAGTGCTTAATAGTGACAAACTTGTTAGTAATTTTAGAAATTTCTACTATTTTTTCTCTTTCCTTCTCTAATAAATGAATCGCGATAATAAATTGTATCGTTGGATGAGTATCGTATAGTGTATCGGATCACAACTTCAAGAGTCGTTGCAGCCCTACAGTAGTACATTTGGGAATGCAAATTTATTTCTTGATTTGTGCAGTTAACACAGATGACAGCATTATATCTACACAAAAAATGTGTACATATTTCATCAAATGGAGACAAACATATTATCTTCAACAAACTTGACAGTGGCTGTATTGTAATCTAGGTTTTATATATTTTCAGTGATGACATCGGAAATCTACATGATTGTTGAAAACTATTTGTAATTTGAAGATATTTTTGTTATAGTTATTGAGAAGGCGGGATGATGCTGCTGACAAATTTTGCATGTCGTAGATATAGAAGAAGATTGAGAAGATTGTCATTTGATAGCCACACTGTCATCCTAATATGCTCTTTTATATTAATATGTTTTTATGCAACCTGGTTTCAAAGAACTCACTTTTTATTTGAAGCTAGCAAAAGTGATGTTCATATTAAACGAGCAGTGAATCCATGGTATAATACTCGTAATGAGATAATGCCAACAGATACTGCAATTCTAAACAAAACAAAGTTAAGCATATTTTATGGGTAAATCCTCCACTTTGGGAAAAAAAACAATCTCAAGTCTCCTACAATCATGTCTGGTTGCCAAATTAACAAGTGCACTGTGGATGTGTGGGAGAAACAGTATGGTCAAGGTGATTTCTCCCAGATGGATGCGATAGTGTATAGTGCAGCATACACTATCCTTATGCTTTGTCTCCAAGGCCTGCAAATCAAGTTTGGGCATTTTTCACCATGGAGTCACCTTATCTCAACCATATAAAGCCGTGGAGCCATGAGGACTGGGTCAATCAGATAAATTTGACAATGACATATCGTTTAGATTCTGATATTGTTGTAAATTATGGAATGACAAGAAAAAAGTTCAATCCATCCAAGCACAATGATTTTTATACTTTACTATCCAGAAAAAAGAAACAAGTTGCTTTTGTTGTGAGCCATTGTCGTACACCATCCGACAGAGAAACTTACATCAAAAAGCTATCAAAATATATTGATGTTGATATTTATGGAAAGTGTGGTATGGAATCTAAAGACCCTTATCTTTTTGATACTATAGAGAGAGATTATAAATTCTATTTGTCATTTGAAAATGCATTTTGTAAGGACTATGTGACTGAATAGTTTTTCGATATTCAAAGCAGAAATATTATATCAGTAGTTCGCGGCAGTGCTACTTCTTCAGATTACTATCCAGAAAATACCTATATCAATGTGGATGACTTTAGTTCTGTGAAAAGTTTGGCATCTTATCTTCTCTTTCTAGTAATCCATCTCAATATGTGGAATTCTTGATACAAAAAGATAAATTTGAACATGTTCCTGGCAATGTATTGTATGCTATGTGTGATTTGTGTAAAATTCTCCATATTCCAAACAGAAAAACTAAAGTTTATGCAAATATCCATAATTGGTTTTTTAAGGACAGTTGTTGGGCACCAACTGATATAAACAATAGTAGCTATTATAAATAATTCAATAATTCTTTAACTCTTTGAAAGTGATACAGAGTTGTAAAACCCAGTTGCAAGAGAGCATCATGTGTTTTGACAAGTGTGTTGGTATCTCACTCAGCACAGTTATTGTAGTGGTGGAATTGATAAATATTTATTATTGAAAACAGTTATTGTGGTTATAACAGTGTGGATATTATCTGTGTTTTTAGTCATAGATAACCCCCAGAAATATTCACAGTGTCTGCTTAGATTTAGATTCTTTGATTAAGCAAAACAGATTTTCAGAAAAAAACATGTAAATAGATTTACTTCCCTTTTATAGGATTCCCATATTTCACTGTCTCAAACACAAGTTAGCTTATAAATTCTGTATTTTGTTTAGTTAATTTGTAAGGAATTTATCTCCCAGTTCTACAGACCTGTTTATTTTCTAAGGAAAATAATAACTATAAGTAAATTCTCAATATATTTCTTGAAATGCAGTAGTAGCCCCTACTAAAGTAAGGCAAGAAAGGTTGCAATGCCATATAGATATATCTTTAATGTTCAAATCTTATTGTTACTTGAAAGCTTTGTCATGCTTTTGTTGATGTATTTACATTTTGTTTTTTGTTATGCTCTTAGCTTTTTATATCTTCTTTACAATATTTGTTAACCTTATTGTTAACTCAAAATAAAACTGTTCTAATCATCATAATGCATTCAGACGACTAAAGTTTAGGCATCTTACCTAACACCGTTCATCGAGCCCGGTTTATTTAGTCGTTTCCTTAACTTGCACCTACTTCAGAGATGGCTTAAAACCTGGCTTGAAAAGTTAAGCCAGCTTAGTTTGGCCGTCTGAACGCACCTGGCTAACATTAATGATATGTCATGGCTTCGCGAGCGCATTCTAAACAAATTCCCGCCATTATCATAGTTGATATAATGCGCATGCGCAATGATATCGTGACTTTTGAACTTCTCATTAACTTCTGTGAAAGTTGCCTTAATTTCATCTTGTCCAAACCACAGCCCTATTCGTCATACTTCCTTGGGGCCGTGGTAACACAAGTGTGAAAAAATTACGTATTAGTAGCTAAATATTGTCCAATCAAAATGGGCCCTATCACCGGCCCTTGAAGTTCTGTCAATATTAATAAAATAGTGTCAACGTATATATGAGAAAGCTTCCAATGATCTAACAGGCACACATGTAAACAAAGCTGTTTATTTGTTGGTGAAAGACATTTGCTTTACTTTTTTTGTGTTTTCAACTTCCATGAGCAAAACGCCATTAAGCCTACACTATAGTCCCGCACAAGAAGGGAGGTAAATTGACTACAGACGTTTACTATGCCCTTTACAAAGGTCAACGTTATAATTAAGTAATTAAATTAATATACTTTGTTTTGTCATTTAAAATATAAATACATATAAAATTAATTAAATATTTTGATGAATATGTACGGTACAGAATTGAGTAAGGTTTTTGTTAAAAAATTGAAGCCGAGAGAAAAACAAACCTACCTTTGGAATATTTACTGGGAAAGAATGTGTAGTTATTTCTTCAAACATCGGTGGCAAGGCGGTATTTTGTTTACATGACCTCATTTCAGTTCTACGGATCTGATTGGTCAGATTTAAATGCCATTTTCACGCCCCGAAGTGTGAATTAGTAAGAGTTATTGCCCTTGTTCTTGTAAATGCGTTCAATATTTAGCACGTAAACACTCTAGAAGGCACATTTCTGACGGATTTTGACGAAACTTTGTGTGAGTGTTTGTTATCTACCATCAAAGAAAAATATTTCGATATATATATGATTTATTGCTCTTGTTCTTGAAAACGCGTTTAATTTTTAGCTCGTGAACGCTCTAGAAGGTTGAATACTTGCATTATTGACAGATTTTGACGAAACTTGGTAATATTATACAGTATCGCCCCAAAAATTCAAAAAAAGCTCAGACTGAAGGTTAAATGTTTCATACTGGTACATGTAATTATTACTGTACAGCCAAATATTTTTGTTTAAAATCAAAGCTTATCTTGCCTGGGAAGCTATCTTTACCAATGAAATAAAAGCTTGTTTCAGTGATGTTGCCATCATATTGCATTTATTTAACTACTTAAGGCTACATAATCTAAGTCAAAGATTTGAGGGGTTTTGAAAAAGATGGAACTGAATATTTCGAGCGGAAGTTTTATAAGAATGATCTGCATTGTCATAAATCCCATAACTTACTTACATGCAACCTAAAAAGCTCGCCTCTTGTTATAAGATATCTTACGATGCTATCCATTATAAAATATCCATAAAAATTCGAATATTTTATAAATAGATTTCCAGAACAAATAAAAACATTTGTATGGAAACTTAGTGTTAAAATGAGCAAGCAAACAATTCATTATGATGAATATACTTCGATCTCATTCTGGTAAATTGTGCCTTAAAATCACTGCTCACGGCTGTTCTGTTGGTCATACTGACAGGAAGAATGTTTATGAGATTATCTTGGTGTCCTGTGGTCAAAGGTTTCAAGTACCTTGGCAATAAAAAAAAGTCATTATGGAAAGAAATGATTATTTTAAGTTCTTTTTTAAAGTGAGAAGTATTAAGGTCTATCACATATATTGGTTCTATAAGACCTGGATACACATTTTACTTTACCATGGACAAGTAAATTATTTAGATTTTTGTTTCTCTTAAAGGCATTAACCAAACGTTTAGTGTAAATATTCACCAACTGATCTTGTAGTTCCTTGTAATACCGTTTTTCAATCAGAGAAGCATTTTTGGCAGTGGAATTATAGATTGCAACAAAGGGTATGATTTGATTGTCATGCTGGATATTTAGACCATTAGGTACAACGGTTTGCAATTGATTGATTTAGAAACTCTCTCTCTACAATCGCTTAGTTTTGGGTTTAACGGTAGTAAGGAAACTTTTTCAATGGCCATGACAAGAATATCTTCAATGGAATGATTGGGTAGGTTGAAATGATTCGCAATTGGTCTATCTTTTTTATGAAGTATATCGAACTATGGTCATGGCATTTTGAGTTTCAGCAGCATTATTGAACATAGCATTTTTTACAAGAAATTAGGTAAATTAAATTTGTATCTACACAAGAAAGAACGTCTAACATCACAAATATTTTCTCGCTTTTCTTATTTTCAAAATAATGTGAAGAACTGGGGGATTATTTTGCTTTTGAATCTCTTAAATAGTGTCGTTTTAAATCCTGCGTAAAAAGTTTTGAATGATAAACCCCTATCTCTTAATTTACCAAAAAAATAGTTCACATCCTGAATCAAAATCCGTCTTTCTTTAAAATGTGTGCTTCGGATGGAACGAAGTTTTGAATAAAAGTTGGTGTGTGTCAGTTTCTTTGAAATATACTATGAAGTCGAATTATTTAGCTTGATTGTAATTTGGTCCTATAATACAGTCGTATCCAGAAAATTAATACAATTTCCAGAAATGTTTACAGTTAGCTTGACGGAGGGGCAGTGGCGGAGCCAGGTTTACGTTCATTAAAACTCAATATGTTTTAAGATTGTAAAGGGTCATTTCTACCATTGACTAGAATATTACTGATATTTCAATCTTTTCTATAAGCAGTTTCAAGCTTCTTGCTGTAGACTAGTGATATTGATCTTAAAGATTCTGATAGTAGCGTCTATTACTATGACAGGAATAGCCAAATTGGTGATGTAGGGTTGTATGTCGTCATAAATGTTAAAATCTGAATCACAGTTTTTTTTTAATATTATGAGTGCTTTGTTTGGGTCGATTGCGATGAAGCCGGGGAAATGATTTGAACCGGATGTTGAACTGCGCCCACCTTCAGGGTGTTTACCAGATATTAGACTGACCGACAGATATAGGTGGCGTCATGAAGGCTCGACGTAACATTCGAGGATAATTCCCTTGACACAAGCATTATATTGAACTCTGGAAGAATGATGAATTCGTTTGTGTAAAAAGAAAAGACATGGATATAAAGGATATCCGTGGAAGAAAACTGTAGACGATGTTACTAATGAGATCTAAAATCAATAGTGAAAGGAAAAGATATCAATCTTCATTCTATGTTAATCATTACTAACTAAATCTTGTTTGTCTACCATTGATTAAACTAATTAAGGATAAAGCAAACTGGCTGAATAAATAACAGGCCATATACTCTGATCTTTATTTAAATACAATCTTCTTTTCTTTGCAATCTGAGACATACTTTCAGTAATCTCGTAGATATGTTTGAAACATATTATTGTAGGTATAATGTATTAATTCGGTTTAGTTATATTATATCAAGAACTCCAGAAACAAAAATACTAAAATCCCAACCCCTCATTTCTAAAATTTAGAGTTGAAGGGATTTATTGCGGGTTGAATTGTTGAAAAAGTTAAAAAAAACAGGACTCCACATACGTGTTTTCATGAGCGTTTTAAAATCGCGTCAGATAACGCATGAAAATGCAATACGCCGCGTTGTACTTTATCCACATGAGCGTAGCGAAGTCCTACTTGCTAGAGAGGAATACAACACAACACAACACGCGTACACAAGCCTAAAGCCTACGCGGCGTGAAAATACGACACAGGCCTTTAATCTGAACCACTTGTATTGTGATTTATCTCAACCTTTTGTCATATATACAACAATGGTTCTGCAACACAGATGAGATATATAAAAATAGGTATAGTTTCCTCCACACTGGCACAACTGTACAACTATTTTGAGGTCAGTTTAAAATTGAATTATTTATTAAGAGTTAAAATGAGTTTGGTATAAGTGATATTGTTTGTGATAAATTTTAAATTTTTGTAACATTTTAATGTAGAATGAATCATATATACGATCTTGTTTTTAAACCTGTATCGCGATAAATTCCTTTGAACCTAGGATGGCGATAAATTTCTGTAATTTCAACCTCTAGATTTATTGTACAACAGTTGCTCTATGTCGTCTACATGAATTATTTTTCGTCCTGCTTCCTTGTTCCTAATTAAGTTAGAAACTAACAATATATTTTAAGAATACGAATTCCTTTAGATTTCATTTTCTGTAAACAACTTAGCTATAGGCTATTTCTGAAGAAATTGATGGTTAAATAATACAAGTAAATGACTAATGAAATGGTTTGTTTTAAGGAATTAAGAATAAAGAAATTCAGATTCTAAACGTAGGTGATTGATTCAGTAGTTTGTGGCTTGTCTCTCTCTGTTCCGGAAAATCCTGTCCCCAATTTAAATTCATGAGTAGCCTACTTATTACCACTTCCAGGATAACCAATTTCCGATTCCTGAAAGCGGGTACTTTCATGATTCGTGATTTGTGCCACATACTGTTAATACACACACTACTGTCACATCATCACCACAGGCATTAAAACAGTCTGGATCGTGACAGGAGAACTACGTCTCATGACGCTCGTTTTTTTAAATGTTTCACATCCGATAACACAATCATCCTTTCAATGACGTTATCAGGGTTGAAAACACTAGCAGTACAGCCTTTAGGCTTGGGTATGTTGGCCTCATATACTGCCTCCATCAAACAAGGCTTAATACAGATTCTTTACACAAGGTGACAGGGTAAGATATACATAGTTCGAATACAATACCACTTGCTGTTTCACCATTAACTATTCCTTAGCTAATTTCACAATAAGTCACTGATGATATACAGAGGCGCATCATTGGTTCGATACGATGAAGTTATTGTATACTGTCTTATGTGGTTGTCGTGGTCAAAAAAATTGCATAATGATGGTAAAGAGATCGACCATTGACTGTTCCAGAGCTGCATGGGTTGTGTTTACCGTTAATATAACATATCATCAGCGCGAAGAATATAGCAATTTCTTTCTAATCATTACATCATTAGATTAAATATATACCAAATTAAGACATGGAAGTCACTGTGTAATTCGATAACCAAATTAAATAATACTAGAATGTAAAAACAACCAAAAAACAAACAAAAGCAAGAAAACATATTTATTGCAGTCATGACGTCTATACTTTCAGTTGATGACATTTTTGAGGGACAATAATTCATTTTAAGCTGAAATAACAAACATTCGATCTAAAAATATTCCAGATTATATATTCCATTAAAATCATGATTAGGAAGGATTATGTCCAGACATTTTCCAATCTGATACTCATCGCTTCTTTATTTCGGTCTCTTGAAATCGTGGATCTCTTCTATCTGTATGCGGGTTAGGTGGCAAGCACTGAACCAACTCAAATCTTACTGTTCGTAAGTGTCTACTTTTTCACCAACTTTCAATCATTTTGCTTCTTGATGTAAAATTCTGTATCAAATGTCTGATTTAATTAGAGATCTCTATGTTTAGTGATATGTACCAAACCTCCGTCGTCATTCTGATATTTGACATGGAAATTAATGTTGTTTAGAAAATATCAATATCTTTAATGAGACTGAATTCTTGTGACAAGAAAATATAAGAACTGTAATGTCTCCCATATATCAACTGTCAAATTAAGGCTCCTATTAAATTTAGGAATTATAGATTTAGTCTTTTTACGGAACGAAACAATGATTATGAAAATCAATAAATTGAATAAATGACAAGTTAGAATAAATTTGATCGTCTATATACTGTTTAAATATGAAGACACAAGTTGGTTATTATTATGCATACATAGAATAAACCAATCAGAACTGCTCCTGTAAAACAGATTAGATTATCATATTTGATTTTGATTATTACCACAAAGGCAATAGTCACCAGTGAGAAGTTATACCATAGAAGACCATACAGAACAATGACAAAGCTTTACACCAAATTAAATTTCTTTTGTATTGTCAATGATTATGTTAATAATTCGTATACCATTATTTTTTGAAGGTTTTTTGACTGTGATTTAACTATAATTTGTCATCCTTCAATCTGATGTCTAAATCAACAAAATCAATATGGTTGATAACATACTGAAATCATTGTTCGACCTGACGTTTTACATTTTAGGTACTCATTGGAAGGATCTGGACACTAGAGATCTCCATCGAAGTTGAGCGCTTGCAATTTGTCTTATATTTATGATTTGAAACTATTTTCAGTGGGTAGTTTCATTCAGAACACTAGTAAAACAATTGATTTCTATACAGTCGATGGAAAGAAATCAATTATTTTAACCAGAAGATTATTCTCACCAAGTTTACCATGGGATTATTGTGGATAACGTGAAATGGAATAATTCTTTTAAATTTAATTCATTAAGAGTCTACAATCTATATTGTTTCATTAAATGGAGCTATAGATGGCCTTATCTTCAATTAAAGTCACATTGTACAGTATTCGTCAGTATGTTATTCTGCATTCCTTGCAATTGACAAATGGTATCATGGAAGCATTTTTAAAATGCTTCTTATTGTAGCTTTAAAGTCTTGCTTCACTCAAGTTGTTTTAGCATTGTTCCAATAACATCAGACTCGAGAATAGAATAACACAAGCTTCTATATAACAAATTAATTACAAGTTATCATTAACGTTAATGAAAAGACTGTGGATTGTCTCGCTGAATTAAGCTATAGACTGAACCAACCCAGGATTTGTCGTTTAATCAAGGGGAAATATCCGGTTATAGGAAAATAAATTGTGGTTTCATTAAAGAAAAGATGTTCATAATTCTTAGAATCGCAGACATTTGTTTCCTCTACATATATCACCAGAATCTATTTATAATCTGAAATAATTCCTATAGGACAACGACCACCAGAATATAGAATAGGTACGTCCTCCTACACAGTGTTCCTTTTTGGAATTTGTCAGGACAGTCTCTTTTAGTCATTATTGATTTTTTATAATATTATCGCCCCAAAGTTACTTTTTATGACAAACGCAACGAATTATATTATATTGTTGTACTGAAATACTCTTATATAAGGATTAATGGTGCAACTATTATATGCTTACAGCTGTAGTTTAATTAGTGTCGCCATATTATTATTCATCACGCTCCATGATGAGTGGAAACACAAACTACAATCGATGGCGTTAGCTGTTGATTATTGAAATAATTCACTGGGAAAACTTTCCTCAAAGAAAGATAAAGACTCGAAATTGCGCTTTGATATTTCTAATTATCTGCAGTATAATATTTAGATTTCATGCCTTCACCAACCAATCAATGATCAGAGATAACGTCAAAGGGGGGATAACACAATTGTCATGTTTTCTCAGACTCCGGAAGCCAGCTGAAATAACTCATCTGAACGTCTGTTCTCATCTGATACTTTTAATCATATCTTAAAATTCGTTAGAAATACAACAGAATATAAGACTGCTTCAAACTTCTGTAATTTACTTCTACCCTTAAATGACCTTCAGACACAGTGCCTTAGTACTAATTGATTTACGATTGGCCATGTATTATGGCGACCGGATAGGCTTGCACTGGTTATAGACCAATTATATTACTGGGTGGATCACATTCAACACATGGGAGCTGTTGCAGCCTGCAAATTTTTAGAACGGAAAAAACATAATGCGTGACTACAAACTTTGTTTTTTTCTTTTAACTGTGTATTCTGTATTTTGTTTATTGAAAAAATGAAAGCCTGTAATAACAATGGTAATATTTCTTCAAGCAGAAATGAGACGTTCTGGCTCTTTGTCTACCTCTTGTATTATAAATACGATGTTATCATAATATTACTAATTGGTATCAATATACTGGTAATTAAACATAAGGTGTGACATAATAAAAACATAATATATTGTGGTATAACACAGCAATGGTAGTAACTAGGAGAGCCCTGATTAATTATGCTTTGTCATTATTGAAATTGTTTGAACCAATAATCACAATAAACAAGGTATTAGGATATATTATTGAACATTGACTATTCTACTTTTCTGAATAATATTTTAATGATGTGACATATTTTTTCAAACAGCATATTATTGCGTTTATTTAGATGGAAAACAGAATTTTATCACTGAGTGTTGAACGTACTTTTAGGGCAGCAAGTAGTGTGAAAAGCGTTTTCTGTAGTGCCATGTATTTATGTTGAAACTGTACTGTATAAATAATTACAATAAACGAAACAAATGTAATAAGTATAGCATGTTAATTTAGATCAGAGAATGCTGCGTTTTCATCTACGTGAGTATATTAATTCTGACACTCAATTTGTTGATTGGTTCAGGGAATATTGTCACGTAAGTCACAGCTTATAATTGAATTAGTATATATGATAAAACACTTGAAAATTTCTAACGGTGTTGAAATTTCTTTTTTCTTTTTATGTAAGAAAAATAAGTAAAGACATTAACATTCTTAGATTGTCTCATGGTGTTATATTCATAAATATCAAATTTTACAAAATAGAATGTTTGTTACAGAATGTTATGGTAGGTTGAAACAATATTACCTTTATACCTCGCTGTTTACTTCAAAACTATAACAAACCCGGTAAATAAATGTTATGTATAAGCAAGTGTTAAGTAGGCCTGAGTTATAACAGACACATATATATGTAAAAAGTAAACTGGGGATGGTCTAGGCCGAAAGTTGCCTATCATATTTATTCAAAGGCTCATTTGCATTTAAGCACCCGGACAAAAGCATATTAACGGTGTTGGAAAACCAAGCCGTGCTTTCCAGATGTTCGTTTCCATTTGCACATTATTCAAGACAATAAATAGTCAGTTTCAAACAACACAAATGGTAACGAGTTTACTGGTCACTCTCCTAATGCAAATTGAAAGTAGGAACTGTAAAGAACTAATCAATATGTTTAACCAAGAGTTTGGCACCTTTCAAATAAAAATAAATTTATTATGTATCACCACGCAATTTTCATCGCTTCAGCTTAATTGCTTCCATAAATTGTTCTCGAGTACGGTGTAAAATATCACAATTTCAAATGGAAACTCGAATAAATACTTCTTTTATTGCCTGTTGTTTAATAAAGAACAATACATGAATACCAACGAAGTTAATTCAATCCCGTGTTTTTGTATTGGGATCAATGTTATATTGTATAAAGGCAATTACACATAATAAAATGTGTTTAATGTTTCTGTCTACTTTGTAGTATGAAATCCTGAATTGTTTCCAACTACTATATTGAGTAAATCTAAAGAAATGTTCATGACGCTTTCCATTTCGTTCAAATGACCAATTGTAAATAAGTTGGTTTTTTGGACACGCTTTAAGTATTATTACTTGATGGAACTAACAACCTGGAATATTGCACCTCCATTTCTTTTGAAAAAACAAAATTGTTTTCTAATAAAATAAAACTGTCACAATTAAATGTATATACACGCTCATGTGCCTGTCTGCCTGCCTGACTTTCTGTTTGTCCACAATTGTTGTGGACACGATGGATAGCTGGTTTCTTGACTGATTTTGACAACATTTGGTGAGGATATTTGTATTCACCCAAGGATGAACCCTTCTAAATGT
The DNA here is from genome assembly GCF_000327385.1 of Lottia gigantea. Lineage (NCBI taxonomy): Eukaryota > Metazoa > Mollusca > Gastropoda > Lottiidae > Lottia > Lottia gigantea. The sequence goes on along the minus strand of NW_008708133.1, from coordinate 3,146,818 downwards.
GTTGTGAACACGATATAGATCTGCTTTTTGATGGATTTTGATGAAACTTGGTGTGAGTGTTTGTAATAACCCCAATAATAAACCCAATTGAAAATAAATATATCTAAATATGGATTATTGCCCTTGTTCTGTAAAAAAAACACACTTGAAGGCACAATTCTCGACAGATTTTAAAGAAACTTAGTGGATTAATTTATTATTACCTAAAGATGAACCCTAAGGAAAGGCAGAAAATCGCCTCAGGATGAGCCCTATCGCAAATCACAAAAGAGTCTGTGAATAAAGTTCTTGTCGTATAGAATGTTACTCTCGGAATGTTTCTTTTTCTGATAGCTCTTGGAAATGTGGACGGTCGGTCCGTTGGTTCTTCGGTCCGTCAACATTTCTTGTGAACACAATAGAGACTACAGTTTTCAAATGATTTTAATGAAATTTGGTGTGATCCTTTATATTGATGAGATCTTGGTGTAGTTCGAATTTGACGATATTTCGATGAACGGTTTTTGAGTTATTGCCCTTGACTTAGGAAAACCGCCTCAAAATTTGTTTGTGAACACAATAGAGACTACAGTATTCAACTGTTTTAATGAAATTTGGTGTCATCATTTATATTGATGAGATCTTGGTCAAGTTCGAATTTGACGATCTTTCAATGAACGGTTTTTGAGTTATTGCCCTTGATTTAGGAAAAACGCATCAAAATTTGTTTGTGAACACAATAGAGACTACAGTTTTCAACTGATTTTAATGAAATGTGGTGTGATCATTTATATTGATGAGATCTTGGTTAAGTTCGAATTTGACGATCTTTCAATGAACGGTCTTTGAGTTATTGTCCTTGACTTAGGAAAAACGCGTCAAAATTTGTTTGTGAACACATAAGAGACTACAGTTTTCAATTGATTTTAATGAAACATGGTGTGATCAAGTATATTGATGCGATAATTTGATGTGTTTGGATTATTGATATTGGTTTTTAAAAATTAAAAATAAATAACTGGCAGTAAATATATATATCAATGAATTCAAACTATTAAAATTTCTTTAATATGAGAAAATTCATACTTTAGTCACTAAAGACTGTTTTATCATTTCTGACAGCTACCAGTGGGCGTATGTTACCTTGCCTGGCAAGCTATCTTTTATATTGACTAAAACACATCCAGATTAAGGCATGCATTATCAATGGCGGTGTTTCTGGTATCTGGTAGATATATGAGTATTTAATGATGAAGTTTATCAAGAGTTGTTATCAAGAAGATAAGTAGGAAGGTGAACCAGGTTTCTAGTCAAGATTTATAAATATTGTTTCAAGATTGATATATCAGCTGTCTCATCTGATCGTTTTTGGTTAGGAATGCCTGAAATTCTCAGTGGGTTCTAATGACTATCTTTAGAATAAGTACCATCTCTATTGTCCATTCAAATAAAGGAACCCACAGCACAAGGGTATCACGAGATGAGAAAAAGGTTTTCCGAATCTATGGGTTAGCTTCCATGAGCATAATATAGTTATCTTTCTAGAATTACTATACAACAGTAAATATTGTCGGCTGGAATCTAATCAAGGATAAAAAAATTCTTCTTCTGTTCACACAAATAGGGAAACAAAAAATCTCTAAAGAGGTCATAATTATATGAAATAAAATACATATATGTAATTGGATTAATAATAATCTGAAATGAAATAGTTATGTTTTGAAACGTGACAACATTCTCGAAATATTACAGAAAACACATGACGTGGTCACAAAACATTTTATCGGCCGATTGTATTAATGTCTCTTATATTGACAAGTTTCATCCTATCATTCTCTATTCAAGGATTGGGGCGTTCTGCTTGAAAAGATTTAAGGGTCGATGTAATATATAGGGGGATGTTATTGTGTGTTACTGAATAGATTCAAATAACGGAGAGAAACATTTTACGTGTTTGGGCATAAACTGTTTTACGTACCCAGTCGATGCTATTTTGTGAAAGCTTGTATGCAAAAGTAGATTTTGGTAAGTAAACTGTTTATTGATATGCATCGGGTATTGGTATTCTTTATCACAGACAAACTTGAATAACGAAGACATATCCATCATTTTTGTTCACATATACAAACATGTGGAAAATTATGCCAACAATAGGTTTAAGTTAGATTAAATTTCACCAATTCGACACAACTTGGTTGGTTCGGTGGCAAGTATATAGGATCGAATAATTATATAGTTCAAAATCGAGCTAACAGTGGAAACACAGAATCTGGGTAACTTTCTTACTATACATATAATATTTGAAATAGTTGATTACGTATTAATATGAACATGTTTTATGCTACGTAGCCTTAGACATACCTTATTATACCTTTGGTCTTAATGATATCTTTCAGTCAATATCTTAACATTAGGTCAATATAATTCTGTTTAAATACATATAAACTTGTCAATTATGTAAATAATAAGGTCTCAAATGTAAATATAAATGTTGAAGTGTAAATAATTGTATACAAGAGAAGTATAATGAGTTCGTTTGTACATCTCATTTAATTTTGACACATGAATTTTGTCAATTTCTACTCCAGCCTACAGGATATTAAACTCATGTGTTTGAAGGCCATGTTAAATATTTTAACTTTAAAACGACTTAAACTGAAAGGTCATTGATCATATTGTTAAACATCCACAAAATATTTCAACGTTTCTTATGAGGAACACTGTAGTAGGGGTAAAACTTCAATAGCATTTTAAAATACGACAATAATAGCAATAGACATACCCTGTAATGATCATATCGGTAAACGTTGTTTGTAAGAGTAGTTAAGCTGTGCATATCTGTGAGTATTATTTGTTATCAAGTAAACTAAACAAGTTCTAATCAATTTTTGGTAACCTATAAGGTAAAGTGAAATAAATTAGTTAACCTAAAATGTCAACCAAGACACAAAATATGTATGAAATATTTCTTTACCAACTGAAGAGGACAGTGAAAAAATTACCGTTTAAAATTGGTGATGACAAAAGATGTATTTAATTTGGACATGACAAAAGGCGCATTACGTTCGATCATTGCAAACCAATATACAAATTACAAATTAGTTTCGGCTACGGTAACGTTTCCACCTATATAACTAGGCATTCTGAAAGAAAAGGTAAGTTTTACGTCCTAATCTTCTGAAAGAAGATAATAGAATCTTTTTCATGGATACTGGCTACCAGCCTTGGTGTTCTTAGGATAAAACTGATAAATAGGTTTTTCTCCCTGTTATCAGTATTGCAAAAAGATGGGTGGAAATTATTAGGATTCGGAAGATGTGCCCACTGTGTCATAATTTACACATATTGTTTGTAAACAACCGGATATAAAAGGGTTAATGTAATGATATATTATTTTCCAGGTAACTGATTAACTGAAAGTCATAAACGAAATATATGACATGAGATAATAAATTATAGTAACTCTTGTGTAACTTTTTTCTGGATTGCAATACGACAGAATGGCTGGAATAACAGAGGTGAGTTATTTCTATGTTATGTGGGTGTGGGTCGTGAAATGAATGAATACACGAATTTGTCGTTGCGAAATGAATGCACGAATTAATGGGTAAATTGAAAGTTGTAAAGCAGATTAGAATAGATAGCACCATTCGAGCTACATGTATATTAGGCAACATAAGAAATTAACAATTATAAAACATTTTAATTTATTTGAATAAATTGTTAAATTTGTATTATTGAATATACAAGTGTACCGTTAGAGATTCAAAATAGGATTCCATCCCAATTGATAGGGGACGGTTCAAGCTTCTATTGCACCATTTCTATATCCGATCCGACGTCTGTGAGTACTCATGTTCCCTTAGCATTGGTACGATGATTATTCACATCTAACCGTTGTTTGAACAATCCCATATTCTCGTTTTAAGAGACTGATAACTCCCTTGGCACACCATACGTCACCATTCGATATATCAGGAATCTCGTAATATTTGGAGTAAAAGGACGGTGATTGAAAATGGCGACCTTCATTGAATACTGGAAACTGTTGCAGATTCGCCCTAACCCACTTGTCGATCAGTGATCGATGTGGAACTTGACAGAAAAGTACTTTCACGTGTCCTTCATATTCATAAAAATTTCAGAAAATTCTAACGCGTCCTTCCATTATAAAAGGAGGCGTACAATTTTTTTTTATTCTTGCTCTGAAAACTATAAATGCTGTTTGGCACTATGACAACAACTTAACCATGAACTTTGAGATTTAAAAAAAAGTAAATTTGGAACTTCAAATTTTGCGCTAGTTATTCAAACATTTTCCGGCAAAATGTTGTTTGAAGGAATATAATTGGTAGAGAAGTAAACCCTCTAAAATCAAAATTAATGACGAGAATATGGGACACATGGTATACTATTAGTGCTGCAGTTCTTTTTTAATATTCCAGCAAATATTATGTTTATAATAGATAATAAGATTCCAATTCGTTTCTTCAAGTTATTACGGTGAATTTGTGGTCATGCACTGACAATTCCGATTTTACACCTTTTAAAGTTCCTAGGGGGTCCATAATTGGCAGTAATAAATTTCAAAAGATACTTGAACTGATGTCACCTTGTAAATACATATAATGGGATAACTTTTTACTCCTGATTGGCGAAAAGCGGCGCGAAACATTTTATTTTCTTTTCCAATTCACAATTTGTGAACTCACCAACCATAAAGATGTCTGATATGTAACGTTATTTCGAGCAAAAGAAACCTTTCGTCGGAAAGTGGGAATTTTGATAGAGTCACTCCGAACCGACATATTTTTCTTACCAAGTTACCAGACCTCCTTTAAACTACAAAAAGCTGGTTCTTCTGCTGTTATTTTTGGACAGATCGCAGCCAGCCACGATCTGGTTTTCTTTTTGACGTACAGAATCACATCAAACGTAAATATCGTGTTCTGAAAATGATACTAGATTCTTATGTTGTTTTAGAGCACCATCTGCCTTATAATTTATAATGAAATAACTTGAAGTTAATTAATGATTATCTTATTATAAAACTGATATAGTAATGATGATGTGTCGTAAGTTGTAAATGACATTACATACTGTAATTAGCACTGTGGTCAGATATAGATTATATCTGTTATTGTAAATTATATTTACGCCGTCTCTGTGTACGAAATTCCCGTCGGTCACTGGAAAAGAAAAGAAAACGGCATTGAGAAATGAAATATGTAGTTGAAACCAAAACAAAAATCAAGTTCTATGTGAGGTAAGGGTTGGCGAAATGAAATTACTGACTAAGAATTTGCATTTGCAGAAAATATAGTGGTATAATGGTAACTACAAAAATATCCATCGTTCCGAACATATTGGTTTCAGCAGATCAGAGGTACTTAAGTATGTTTAAAAAACCACACGTTCGGAGATGCAGAAAATCCTTACAAAACAGTTCCTAGTTTTTCCGTGTCTACTTAAACTGATAACTGTCAAAATAACTTATCAGAGGCTGGAATAGAGACAGATGTTTCGGTCTAGTAAATTATACGCCAACCCTTCATTTGGGCACGCAATACGAAACCAAAGGTGTCTACTGAACGGTTTTTCTCCATAGTTATTTTACTTGGTTCATTCTCCCTTCTCTAAGCATCCTGTAAGTGATTATTTTCTAATGGATTTGACTGTAGACATCTAATTTAACGAACAATCGTCTTGTGATATCGTCTGCTATTCATTCTCATGATGAATTGATCAATTGAGGTAAATTTCATCTGCGCATGCGCGAAGTCATTAATTGGAAAACGCACGAGAATTGAGTGTTAAAAGTAAAGCAGTGTATTTATAAAATATAGTGTATATCGCCTACAATATAGTAAATGACTTTTAGTATACAGACGAAGTGAAATATTAAGATTTAAGACTATGTAAATATGAACTATTGGATTATTCTGAAGTGACAACAACTTTATATTATCAGTTTTCCTCAAAACGACGGACATTATTTCCTTGTTGTTGTTTACCTGTGAAATAATGGATATATACAACTTTATTTCCCTCCTTGTTTTTACCACTGTAATTCTACAGGTAAGAAGTTTCTTATCAAGTTCAAATCTGGGGAAAAGAGATTTGAATTTAAAAATCAAATTGTTAAATACATATCTGATAATATTTGTATTCAACAAAGTTTAAATATTGTGTCGATATTATCGGTATTAAACTCTGTTAACGCTGATAAATAATAGAATATCTTATAGAAAATTTACATCTGATTTGTTACTGACCAACATTGTATGTCTAGGACAAAGAATAAACTCAATAATATGGGTTAAAAACGAAGCTGAAGTCATACGGTCACTCATTAGAAGTATAGAGAGAAATGACCAAAACTGTGTCAGTTAACCACCTTCAAAACGATGCTTTGTTTAAAATGTCACACGACAAGTTTATAACAATATAATTGTACTTTACTTTACTTCTTTCCTTATAAAAATACTAAGAAAATTTTCTATCCACTTTGACCCTCTTGACAAGAACAAATATTTTATTTTCTGTTGACTAAAAACACAGTGAAGGATATGGGCAAATATTACAATTCTATCCAAAACGTGCCCAGTTTATTTTTCAACTTGCTGAAATGTCATTCATGTAATTTGGACGAAAAATATAATCACTTTTCATAACGAATTACCATACGATTGGGAGTTTTGTCATGATAGCCCAAGGAATTAATTTCGTTTCGGTACAGTTCAGTTGAAAGAAATTAAGCTTGCCAAAACAAACGAAATTAATGAAAAGGTAGCAGATAATGAAATGTATGTTGTTATCTTTGTTAGAAATCTGTTTCTCCCGAATAAAATAATTTCACTTTAATTTGCTAACATGATTGAGATTAACATATGGTGCAAATATGAAAAATTTCGTTCATTTTTCTTGAACAGCTTCATTTATTAGAAGTTGAAGCCAATTCTTTTCATACAGATATAGTTTGTGTTTATAAAAAAAGAAGTTGTCAAACACCAATTGAATTTCGGGACTTCCTGAGCAATTAAATTTTGATGAATAATAGGCAACGTCTATGGGGTGTACAAATGAAAAAATATTGAGTTGTTTACAGACTTCGCTCGAAATCACAGCGTGTAAGAAAGACTTGTCAAAATTTATAATCTTCTTCATGTTTGAGCTACTGGACTACATTCCTTGTAAATCTTAAAGTATTTGCGTATCTTTCAGAGACCTTACAGCAAATTGACTTTATTGACAATAACTTGAACCAGTTGTAAATCTAATTGCCCGCCTTAAAAATAAATTCATGTTTAAACAAAAAGAATAAAGAGAGAACACTGGCGTCATATCCTCTTCTCTCTGACAGACATTGTGTGTATTACGTCACAACAATTGTAGTAGTACGACAGTATAATTTGTGTATTATGTCATGAGTCTCGGTGTTACCATTGTAAAGTTTAAATGATGAAGTATTATTACAATGATTAAGCACAGGCTATATACTCAGTAGGAAAATAGGGATTATTTGTTCACCCTCGGGTGGTACGTGATAAGTCGCTTACTAATAAATTTAGATAAAATCACTAGCTGATGAAAAGTACACAACCAAACCTGGACAATCACCCAATTGTCTTTTTGTATGTCTTCTGACACCTTTTTTTAACGGGAGTGTCACTATTCAATGCATTACATGTATTAAATTGAATATCTTATATGATTCATTGAAATATTTGTTATGAAATTTAGTGATGTTTTGATCTTGTAATGTCTTTAAAAGGTAATTTGCAATCTTCAGTTTTGCACAATTCTTCCCAATTTATTTGACACGAATTGTAATTCCGGTGCAGTTAATGAACCATATCACCTCCACAACAACAACAACCCAGAAATCTGAATTCCAATATATTCCAATTTATATGAACCGCGCGTGCTAATTGTTTAATTCTAAAATTCCTCATCATAATCGATGATGTCATCAAAAGGTATGCACCTGATGTGAGAGATATCAAGTTCTAATTAATTGATTTACGATGTACATCTATGTAGTTTCTTCAATGCTATTTCATCCATCATATGGCACAAACAGTTAAAGATTAAAAAAAAATCGTGATTCAAAATCGGATTAAATTTCTGGAGAAAAATACCTTTCCTGCTTATACACAGTATTCTCAAGATTATCACGTTTTTAACTTAATTTCGAATCAATAGAATTATCTTCAAAGCAGCATCCCGTTTTGAATAAAATTGCCAAGTTAAGGCATCTTTGCATATTTCCCTGTTTAAATATTTCATAAATTAAAAAGGGGGTTGGGCTTTATTGTCGTAATACATGTTGATGTCCTAGTTTTTATTGATGATATTCAATTTTGTAAAAGAAAAACTGTGGTGGCGAGGTTTTAATTATGGTTTTTAATTTCTGACAGATAAGAGTTGTGTCCCTTTTATGTACCATAGTTAATCAAGCATAATAAAGCTGTCTTTGACTCTCGATTAACATGACACATTTCCTTCCTCAACATTTTTTTATTCTAAAATCGATTAAACATCAAAAGATAATGGATTGTTATAGACAAGGATCTATATTCTGATTGTTCTAGAGGTATTAAGATTAGAACATGTAGTTTATAAAAGAGCATTAAAAGAATCTTAAGATGTTTTGGAATTTGTTTAAGACGCGTTGTTGAAATATATTTCTTTTGAAGCCCACATAGGAATGTGGACGCAGATATACCTACGAACAATTACTGTAGATCTTACGGAGGTGTTGAGTTCAGTTTGAGACACATCTAAGCTGAAAGTTGAATTTGTTAAGGATTTGTATAGGATTCGCCCGGGTCCTTTTTTTTTTATTGAGTATGCGTCTGAGTTTAAGTACACATTTAATGGCAGCCTTAAACTATACCAGGTTCCTTCAAATAGTGGACAATATCCACGCCAACATGCAGACAAAATTTCCAGTAGAAAAGAGTTGGATAGAAAATGATCATAGTTTTCTTATATTGTCATGACCTGCTGTACACAAACAAATTTAACAATTACTGTAGATCAACACAGATTTCATCCATGATGACCACCTTTACTATGTTAATCTTACTAAGATATTACAGTCAGGAACAGGCGTAGGTGCCAGTGAATTTGAGTTAGTGGGGAAAGGAAAACATAATATCAAGCACACGTAAACCACCTTTCCGACGATACCCTTAAGTCAAATTTTGATAGTTCCGAAAAGTTAAAAAGATGTGTCGAACAAGACTAATTATAGATAAGGTTTGGTATATATGGCAAATGCTATGCGCTACACACGTTGATCTGTTCACATCATCAGCGCTGGTAGATACAACACCACAACCGAATATTAAACAATACTGAAGCAGTAACATAGGAAAGAAAAAGTATCATGTTTATTATTTCTATAGATTGAAGATCAATTTCGATTGAAACTTGAATAAAAGTCAATAGGGTACTGAATGACACTTGATCGTCAATTTTTATGGTATTTTTTATAGGTTTTATATATATATACACATACTTTATTAAATATAACAGCTTATTATTAAATAATAAAATCTTTTGATCACCTTTATTGCCTCTTACAATAGCCATTAAGATGATGTTCAAGATGTTTTTATCAAACAAGTTTATAAGATTAAAACGACAAGCTTGTAATTTTGTCAACAGAGTTCAGAACACTTTATGGTTGTAATATTGATGAACTGTATTACAACAAAGAAGTGTACGTAAAAGGAGTCTGCATGGTATTGAATAGAAATTGATACACAAAGAGCACACCCATCATACTGCTCATCAATCAAAAACTATCGTCCAACTAGGCATCAAGGGGAGATAAGTTTGAAAAAACAAATAGCCTACTGTATGTATTTGCCATTTCAAACACTTCGGCTAATCGAAATAATAGTTTTAGAAATTTAACACTTTTTGGCAAGAAATTGTGCCTGAAAAATTATCTACAAAGAGTGCACAAGGTCATTACGTCAGTGTCAATGAAGCTGCAATGAAGGGAAATGATTAGGTTTGTTTTGATGAAAGTGTCATAATGAATGAGATCACTGGAAATTAGGCCACAGTTGGCATATCCAACAGTAATAGTTTTATTTAAATGATGAATTTGACGCAAAATAGTTATTTAGTTAATTACGATTCTGTGAATATAGAGAAAGGACAGAATGATAGAATTGTGAAATTAAAATATGTATATTTCTACAAAGGTAGGTTGATCATAATAATTCTTTGAAAACTCCAAGGTTGAATGAAGTTGAGATAGCTTTAAGGTTTTATCTTTCCGCAATCTCTAAACAATACTATCCAAGTACTAACACGATCCGACCCCGCAAAACGAAACAATTCACTTGTTGTCCATGTGCGGTATACTTTTTGTTTATAAACAGTATGAAATAATATAATTGGATTTTATTAATTTGCGGACCATTAAGTTGAAGCTATTGCCGCTGACAAGCCTTGTCCAATACAGGGGTTAATCTAAAGCTACGAATATATGTGTACTAAAACTCAAAACGTGATAACATGTGTACGTACGATGATTCCACAAAACCGTCATTGTATCAAGTAAACCGACCGATATTGGGTCAGTAAAAGTCCCCTGCAGTAATGATGCCAAAAACGGAATATAGCTTCCCGTCGACGTCCGCAAGCGTAAAAATCGCTCACTGAGCCATACGTTGCGCTTACGGAGGTGTTGAGTTCAGTTTGAGGACACATCTAAGCTGAAAGTTGAATTTGTTAGGGATTTGGATAAGATTCGCTCGTGTCCTTTTTATTTTATTGAGTATGCGTTTGAGTTTAAGTACACATTTAATGGCAGCCTTAAACTATACCAGGTTCCTTCAAATAGTGGACAATATCTACGCCAATATGCGGGCAAAATTTCCAGGAGAAAAGAGTTGGATAGAAAATGATCATAGTTTTCTTATATTGTCATGACCTGCTGTACACAAACGAATTTAACAGTTTCGAATTGCAATTTTATACAAAACTTAATTATATCCCCTGAAATCGCTTGCATGTTTATTAAAATGGCGCGAATTACACAATTTCAGAGACAAGTTTTACAATATTGTCAAATTAATCCGAATGTCTATGGAGAACATGGTTAAATTGTAAATTTTAATTCAATTTACATACCTCTTTCTGAATTAATGTTTATTATTCCGTTTGATTCCCCAAATTACCATCAAGAACAGACGATCGATTTTTCCGGAAGTTAAAGAATTGCCACAAGGGAGATAAGCGAATATAAACCACAAATTGGTTCATCGAGCGTGCAATAAGCAAATGTTTTATTCATTTAATTGTGGACTATAGCGTGTAATTCATTTCAATAATTGATAGATAAAATTAGGCAGACGGACACAACATGCGATTGTAACTTGTTATTTTACACGTATTTCTTGTTCCTTACATGTTAACATGCCAGTAACCCTGAATTTCTAGATAGTATATATAGATTATCTATAGTACAAAAACTTATCTTTTCTTTCAAGATTCGCTTAACAATACATTTATGTAGATATTTCGAATGCTGAGAAATACACTTACAGTCAATTTGGACCAACCTGTCACTGTCTACAATGGGATTGACATCGTCAATGTTACTTGAAAACTGCTTCAGTAAACTTGCAGTTGGCTGATAAATAAGTTAAACCAATTAATGTTGATCGGTAGTGTTCTATCATCAAAACCATCTGTATAAGTCAAGCAGTGTGGTGCTAAATATAAATTTATGAACACCTCATGGAACTTCTGAAATAATGTATCACCTTTAATATACCTTCATTAGAATAAATTGGATTATACATCTGATGGTAAATAATTTATAGTTCCCTATTGTCATTAGACGGTGATTGGGACTGTTCTTCAGTATACTCAATTGATTTACAGTTGGTTTCTGTAATTTGAAGTTGATGTTTCTGGGAAACTTTACTGTCTTATTGAGATATAAAACTTATTTATTTTATTATACACTGTTGACCTAACTTATTTTATTTGGTAGACACGTTACAGCCTACTCTTAATGATTAGTTATACCATCATTTGTCTAGGATTGTCTTTGGTTTTGTTTATTTTAATAGTTATATAAATGAACAACATGGGGATGGCTTAGTTATAATATTAATAATACACTGAATAAGCTTTACATCACTTTGGTCAGCACATTGTTCTTGTGTTCGAACATTTCTTCGGAAAAGAGAACGAAGTGGAAATTTAATTTCATGTTTCTGGGATCAACTGCAGATGCCTCAAACCAGTCATATCGAGAAATTAAACTACAGCTGTACAGGCAATTGTATTGTTACAGTAACTGCTAAGGATGATATAGCAACTTATTGGCGATTTTCCAGTCGTACTGCTGAGTGCTGATTCCTCAACCTAAATGTTTTTTGTGGACATGCAAGCATATATTTTTCGTCCGTTCAGCTATCAATGTTTTCCTTAGGATTCTCTTGTATGTGTTGTTTTAACCTTAATATGATAACAAAACCAAGATGAAAAACATTTCAATCAAATTACTTTTCTGAGTTTATTTTTTGATAAAACATTTGTCTAGAATTCGAATTAAATTGAATATTAGATAAATATTATTATATTTTAAAAGTTGGCAATTTCAACCCTTTTCTAAACTTTCTAAAATGTTTATGATAATGTTTAGGAATGTGATATCAGTTGTTTTTAACTCATTAAAGATAATTTGTTATTTTCTTTTCTGCACTTAAAGTGGTTATCGGTTCCCACTATACAAGTCAGAGGCATTATAACCATGATAGTTTTTGAACTATGCTAGTACATAACAGTGATAATTTTTAATTTGGCGGTGAGGATATATGGTGTTATTGTGCGAAATCGGATTTACATCAAAGAGCTTTGATTGAAAAACCTAGTTTTAGGGTATATTAGAAGTATTGCCTATTGCTATGTCTATACGAATTCACGATTGCAAGAACAATTCCCAATACCACATGGAGTGCTGTCGGTCTGATATTGACTTTAAATCCATGTCATCTGACGAACATTATTTATTAATAACATATTGAGGTCAATATTTCTTTATTATATGACATTTTGATCATGTCTACATGTGGTAAGATTTAATAAAAACTTCAAGACACAAAAACATGGCCACAGGCAAACTAAGTTTATTAATTATTTGATATAGAAAAGAAAAATATAGATTTCTGTATATTTAATGGTAGAAATGTTGTTTTTTATTTGTCAAGAAGTTTAATTCGCCATAGTTAAGTCTATCTATAGAGGATTAAACAAGTTTTGTCTCAGTAAGCGGTTGTCTTGATCAACAGGTTTCTACCAAAGATTGTCGATTTCTGTCTGATCTGACTTATACTCAGCCTCTCAGTTTTTTTTCTTCACTTTTTTTGCTATCGATGTCTTAGTTTTTGTTGGAAATTTAGTAAACATACACTACGTCATTTTTTTTTTAAAGTTTAGTTATTGTTACATGTGGACAATCTAATGAACATACATCACTGAGTCAAACTTTGAAAAATTGTTGAACGTCTATTACCGAAAAGGGGCCTAGTATTTACACATATGACAAATCAGAAATAAATGTTACTGATATGCTTCAAAATCCAGGAACAAACCTATAATTTTCGGACAAGAAGTTAAATTTTGCTACTTATGTGAACTGAGCTTAGTTTGATGTTATTGCATGCAGCTGACCAAGACTCGTATTAATAATTGAAAGCACCAAATAGTGATCGTAATAAACAAGCCATTCATTATAAATTGGTTGATATAGAGATATCAAATATCAGTAAATATTAATAAGATTTGATATACGGAGTAATGTACCTTGTTAGTGGAGTTCTCTGGTGTACCGATTTCCATAGCGGTATTAATGACATCCTACCTTGCACAAAACTGTCCTTTCGACGCTTACATACGGGAATATATGTAAGATTGATCAGAACTGTATTATTATCCAGGGATTTAATTAAGATGCATTCAGGCGCAAAATGTAGTGGTCTGCATAAAAAATTACATTTCAGCACATGAAACACATTATGGAATATCACAAACTTAGTTTTGTGTTATCCTATCCTTAGATTTTGTTATTTTTAGCCTGCTGCCCTTTTAACATTAAAATTTTAATAAAACATAATATAATTCGTTATGTATGAGAACATTACCTGACCGTAGATCTGGAATTCATAGAATCGTGATAAAATCATTCCATGGAATTAATTTTAGATTTGGATTAAAAAGTAGAAATCTCGTGTAATACAGATTAGAATATAGCGTGTGCAATGTATATTTTTTCTCCTATGAAATGTGACTTATTTTCTAGATTTTAATTATATCTCAGTTTAAATCTAGAAAACACACAAGATGTATCGGTGCATACTCTCTCCAGATGCAAACAAGATTTTAAGTTTAAAGGTATATTTCCTCTTAGGATTTAAAGGAATTTTTTTTAACGTGGTTCAAATGAGTCTTTGTTTATCAGTGGACTTTCCTGGTGTCATAACTGTACCATACAAAAGAATCTTTCTATAATCCAATAAATCCTTAAAACTAAGTAATAATTTAGAAGCGTTTTTCAGTGGTTACTTAGTTCTATTCTTTAGGCATGGCACCAGGTAAATCAAACTAATAATATAAACTAATAAATACCTCATACCATCATTTTTATACGCCCACATGGAAATGTGGTTGTATACTGTCCGTCTTGTGAACACAGTAGAGACTACAGTTTTCAACTGATTTCAATGAAAATTGGTGTGATCATTTATATTGATGAGATCTTTCGATGAACAGTTTTTGAGTTATTGCCCTTGACTTAGGAAAAACGCGTCAAAATTTGTTTGTGAACACAATAGAGACTACTGTTTTCAACTGATTTGAATGTAATTTGGTGTGATCATTCATATTGATGAGATCTTGGTCAAGTTCGAATTTGATAATCTTTCAATGAACGGTTTTTGAGTTATTGCCCTTGACTTACGAAAAACACGTCGAAATTTGTTTGTGAACACATAAGAGACTACAGTTTTCAATTGATTTTAATGAAACATGGTGTGACCATGTATATTGATGCGATAATTTGATGTGTTTGGATTATTGATATTGGTTTTTAAAAATTAAAAATAAATAACTGGCAGTAAATATATATATCAATGAATTCAAACTATTAAAATTTCTTTAATATGAGAAAATTCATACTTTAGTCACTAAAGACTGTTTTATCATTTCTGACAGCTGCCAGTGGGCGTATGTTACCTTGCCTGGCAAGCTATCTTTTTTTCACTATAAAATACTTACTCACTTGCTACCAATGTTTCGCCAAAATGTTGTTTTTGATTTCATATTTCGTTTTGCAGTTGGGAATCTTTGGTACTTGGTTTATTTATTAAGTATAAGTATAAGAATTTTATGTCCAGCCCAATAAGTAGTATTCCTATAAAGATCGTTTTATGGAGCAAAATGGGTTAATTACAGTTCTAAGTTTTGCACCATTCGAATTTCTATTCGCATTATAGGCTACACAGTTAACTCACACAAAACTTTGCAACACGTCTGCGATGAGATTTTTCGCTCTTTTGTCATGGATATAATAATAATAATAATAATAATTTATTGCGTAAATTACACCACAAGTGGTCAAAGCAATACAAAAAACATAAACAAACCAAAACACAATAATGTGAATGATGACAAAATACAGGAGTTACAAAAAACTACATGAAGAGCATAAATGAGCAAAATACAAAGTACAAAAAGTACATAATGAGGCAGGACAATGGATATCTTAATACAAAACTTAATATCTATGTTATAACTATCTTTTAGTTTCTGGGACAAATTCTATCATTGAATGCGTGAAAGATGAAGTTGCTTAGCGTTTTTAAAATTACTGGGTTTTTATTTTTCATTAGGAATTGAAATTTTTCTATATCATTCATGTCATGAAATTTTGTATCGTGTTTTCTCATTTCATCCAAAAGTTGTTGTCGTTTCAAGTCGTGCTTTGTGCATGAAATTAAAAAGTGAATTTCGTCTTTCAATTTCATCACAAAAATGGCATAGTCTTTCTTCTAATTTAGTCTTGTGATATCGTCCCATTTCTATTTCGAGTTTGTGAGCTCCAATTCTGAATTTTGTAATTGCAATTCTATGTTTTGGATTTGGTATTTCATTCAGATATGTTTCGAAAAAGTTGTCATTTGTTTTGATAATAGCATAAGTTCTCAGTTTGTTTTTTTCTGATAGATCAGACAAGTTTAAATTTGCTTGTGAATGAAGGTTTTGAGTATTGTATATAAATGAGATCCAGCTATAATTTCCATTTGAGTGTAATTTTTCATTTTCAATAAGAGCCTGTCGTACAAGGCTTGAGGAGGGGAGTTTTAGTATTCGATTGTAATTTCTCACCGCCTGGTTTCAATCAAAGCATTCAATCGGCTAGAAATTCTCTGATAATGTGGGGAAAGAATATAACAAATGAAAATGTTCGGCATGAAAGTTGTAAGTTGTATAATCACTTTCTATGTCATTAATAAAATTAAGCTGGACATGTTACACGATTATAACCTCACTACAGACAACCTTCCTGACCCTCTATTATACTTCATTGTTAATCTGATACCTGGGTTGGTGCAGTGGCCAAATAAAATTAATTAAAATCGTGCTGTACGCAAGATCGAGTTGAAATTGGAGAAGCGAGAAAGATTTTTACTAGGCTGAATTTTAGTTAATTCGCTTGGTGTGGTGTGGTGTGGAATTTATAAATTCTTACATGCTCGCGACGCCTCTAATAAAAGTTGTTGTAAGGTGCTATACTGTTCACGATTTTCTTCTTTTTACATTTACGCTTTGTAATCTTATCAACAATATTCTTCTTTGTGTCTCATGACCTATGTTATATAGATCAGCTACGTTTGATACGTTATCCATAGTAAGATATGAGTCAGATATGTCAAATAAAGTATGCAGTTTAGTCAAATATGTCTAGTAAACTATGCAGTTTAGTCAGATATGTCTAGTGAACTACACAGCTGAGTCAGATATATCTAGTAAACTGTGCAGTTGAGTCAGATATGTCCAGTAAGTTATTTTGTTGTGTCATGTATGTCCAATAAGCTATACAGTTAAGTTACGTAGTAGTTCCTGATAAGGATATAATTACATATTCGAAATTGCTACTTGTCAACTATGTTACAGCGTTTTTAAAGCATTATCTTCAACATTTTATTTTGATTTACGAAATAAATCGTATCGTCTTGCTTTTAAGAAGGACGACCTCTTCTGGAAGACTGAAATAAATGTATTGATCTGATGAGGTAAGAGACAGATTGTAATTGAAATGGGATACAGCTTGTTAAATCCTGGCACACCCTCTAAATCTATCTAATTAATCCATAGGGTAGGTCTATAGCCAATATGGCTGACTGACACACAAGATGGGCGACAGATATACGAATGCCGTATCGATTTTAATTCCGTTAATTAGTCTGTGTATGTTTTTATTTTCATTACACAGAATATTGTTATGTATTTGTGTCTGGTTAAGAAAATGCACCGGTGCACTGAGAGTGAGTTGTAACAAAATCTTTACTGGGTAGACTGTCCACCAATTGAAACGAAATTCTACAGTGTTTAGGTTACTTGAGCGTTCAAAAGTTTTCGTTTTTACAATTTTGACAATAAAATGATAAACCGTCACATGCAACCATTTTCTGAAAGATATGAACTTTTTTTGGAAGATTAGATAGAGTTGGTTGAAGGAAGTGATGGGAATCTTGTCACGTTTATGACATTATCAGACTTGACTATAATAATTTACATCTTCTGTGTTTGTCATATTCAATATTGATTAAAGATATTGGTCGACAGTGCCGTTGTTGATATATTTTGATGAAGTCACTTTTGGTACATGTCCTCACCACAACTTTATTCATGTACATTGAATTTATTCATAACACTGGGTCATGTTCTGCTGAATGTTATGCAGCATGTTGTCAGCTGTGTTGCTTATTATTAATCACACAGACGTAACCTTTTTCATTGTAAACCTTTTCCCAATGATGTCATGTTCTATAATATATATCTATACATAATCTTTAAGAATAGATTCTGTTTTTTGCGACAATTTCTCTTGATCAGACGAGATGATCCCAACTGAATGGTTGATATGGAAGTATAAAGTGGTAATATGCTATCGTGAATCAAACTGATTTCACCAATGAACTTTCATATACTGAAAGAAAACAAATGGTTCGTTTAAATGTAAAAGTGTTATCTAAAATTACCCGTATATTTAAAATTCTTATCAAGAAACATGAAACATATACGATATGCTATCAACTCTAGAACATCATTATCAATTAAGATTTAGGACCAACCGCTGTATTATACACTTTTTGCCCCAGTGCATTAAGTAAGGTAGATAATTACAAATATTGAATAACCCCTGGACACCGACAATAATAATTTCATTGTTTATCTATAATAAATAAGAATTCGTTTTTAGTAGTATCTTTCAAGGTGCAATACTTCCTATCGTAAATAACCTTCACATAATTCTCATCTTATTCAGATATAACAACGCAGTTAACCATGTAAACATTTTGTTTCTGCACATTACTTCTATCAGAACGTTGGCAGTGTGTAGCTTGATAGGATTGTCCATGGAACCATGAATTGTCTTCAAACCTACATGTGTAGCATCGTATTTACTTGAAGACGACAATCCTAGCCTCTCTGATGTATTTCTTCTGCCAGTCTGTCGAATATAGCCTATTTCTGATATACATGACAATACAAGAATATAAGAAAACCAAAGACATTCTGTCTAACACAACTTTTATTTCCTCAACTACACAAAATATAACAAAGACGATTGATATAATATCCGTTAGGTCACGTGATTTGATTAACGAGAAATTTGTTTGTTCGTTCGATTTTTCTTTACTTTACAAAGGCTCGGTAGTACAATATGACGTTCTCCATTGATTTGGTAGCAGCCGATATCTGGATGCTGATCAAACTTATAATCTCGTCTGGTACCGCCATATGTTACTCAGAATCATTAATTGTTAAATATATGAATTTAATTGGACAGTATTCAGACGTCTGTTTCCTCTAATAAATTTTAAATTTGTCTGCATAAAATAAAATTGTTTTCATCTTTTTAATTCTTTTTGAGGCCTTTTCCAAAGATATAATTCTAATAACTGAATGAAGTAAAGTAACAATGGTGGCCTTGATAAAGCAAATTGAACTTATGTGATATACGTGTTAAGGAAATCTATATATGCATTTACGACACTTCGTGCAAATCTGAGATTGTACAGATTTCAATTTGAAAAAGGAATGGCTGAGAATTGAAGTTGTATGGCAGTTGAAAAACTTAAAATTTAAAAGTTCTCTTCGATTGAAAACCAGATACGAAATATGTCACACTGTGATGTTTTATTATCAGTTTGAGTAGGGTAGAGGGTAGAATATGGACGAGATTTGAAGTTTAAGATGTGTTAGAATTGAGGATAATGTCAACAAATCGATAGAGAACTCCTCACTCGTATGTGTCTGATTACAAGTCTCTTCATCACAGCTCTCGCCTCTTAAAACTCAACAACTAATAGTGTTGCCCACAGACTTAGCAAGCAACTTCATTCAATCTGCGACAATTGGCCGGAAACGCCGTGTTTGTGCTAGTTAATAGAAGTCGTTTCAATGTTCGTGTATCCGTTTTGTATATTTTGATAGCATCACCTCTGGGTATTATGTAAAGAGATCAAATTAACTAGAACTGACATAGGTCTGGACTTCAGGATATTTTTTTATTTATTGAGGTCAGTATTCTATGAATTGACCTAATGGAATAATTCTTCTTGCGTCTCAACATCTTTTCAAGAGGGCAATACTTTCAAGATGGAGGCAAGTACTTCTTCTTATAACTGTTTATGAACTATATTTTACAATTATAAGTACTGTCTTCTATAATAAAAAAAACGATGATTAATTTCAACAGGTGAAACCTTGGGTCATTTGCAAACCGGATTGATTGATGATTATAAAAAGTCAACATATTTTTATTGCAATCTTCTGCATATCAATGTTAGAAAAACGACTATTCGCCATTTTCCTTGTCCTCAAAGTGTTACAGTTGTTGCACAACGCCCATTGATTTCAGTTATAATTTTTGTAATGTAGCGTCTTGCTAAAGTGGCTATGACTTTCTAGGTCCTCACTTGACCATCAATATTACGATGCAGATCTTTTGAGAATTTAATAGATACAGCTAAATTGTGAGTCTAGTCGTACAAACATACTGGTAATATTAAAATAGCAAACGATGATATGAAATCGTGATTATTTGACAATCATATCTCCCTACTAATGAAATCAGTACAGTGACATCACTATGTCAATCATAACATTAATCATTTGGCCAATGTCAAAGTTTTATGATAAATTTATTTTAATTATAGTCTTAATTGTCAGGAGATGTCAGTGAAAATGATGAAGTGTGTCTAATTGATTGTCACATGTCATGGTGGTTGATGATATACATATCCTAAACTAGTTAGCTGTTGGTCGGTCTATGTGTTCAGTTTGGTGTTACCTATGTTTTTGCAAAATTTACAATGATTAATTAGGATGAAACTCTTTTGATCTTGATTTTCATCCTCTGCTATCCTATGCTTTTAAAGAGATGGGTTCGCCATCGTACCTCAGTCTCTGAAACAGATTTATTTAACTAAGTTATTCAGTAATAGTGTTCACATCTCACCAAATTGAACCTTCAAATCCATGTGTGTCCAGAATTATCCGCATTAAAAAGTTAAAGAGACGACTATTATTTTATTGAGGCTCTGACATTATATATAGAAAGATACATATATAGAAATATACTGTCTTTAGTCAGTTTTGACCATTAGTCCCAATTTACTACCCATTAACTCCTACGACATTGCGGAAACGTTGTTATTTCATAAATAGCTGTCAATCCGTTGTATCTTTAAGATTTCGATTGAACTGTTTTCAATTTTTCAGAAAGTGTTGAAGGGATGATACTATGCTCATGTGCACTGAATCTCTTTTGGAAACATTGTTCTGAGGACTCGGTACATTGTGTGCGTTCTGTTCCCCCAAAACGTTAATTAAACAAGTATTATATGACCTATTCTAACATATCCATATCAATAATATTATGTGATTAAATAGAATAATAATATGAATGCTATTGCTCTATTATTATCACAACATTATTTCTATTCGTTTATTCTCCATATTTCTATTATTGATTTCTTGAATATCTCTATTGGTTTAGTCAAGTAGATAGCCAGTGGTCACTTCATCCGGCCAGTGGTCACTTCACACAGCTTATTATACTTTAAACTCACTCTACTTTTACTTTATCATTCTCATTATCTCTGATTATACAGGCTAATATCCATCCGCGCTTCCGACCTCTCACTTCAAGAAGTTAATTTATTGTTACATTACACGAGTATTCAGTGTTCCCAGTGGGCAAACAAAAATTGTCTCAATCACCTTTAATATACTGTCTGGTTCGTTAACTATCTGACAGATAGACGCTGCTTCGATTATCATTGATTATATCTATATCATCTGAACTGTATATCAGATTTCAGGCTTGCCTATATCAAGATGCTATCTTTTCAGATAATACCATTGCATGCAATCAGCTGCATTGAAGCTCTTAAAGTGAAACCGAGTTGGCAATCAGCATCAGATAATGACAATAGCTGTCCCACAAAAACATAAACATAGTCTGGCTCAGTGATGTCGTCTGTCACATCTAATAAGGTGGTGTAAGATAGTGATAAGAAGATCGTCTCTTAAAAGCACTGATCTAGGTCACAAAGACTCATGCTAAAACAAGGTGCAAAAGTTAAGAAAATTAGAAATTATACACGGCTGATCTTAAATTAGCGTCATTTCTCTTGGTAAAATATCGGAAAAGATAGGTACCACACGGATCCTTGCGACATCGAAGATCTAACAATGGATACCCTAAGATATTCCGTCTATCTATATTTCTCTTCAACAAAATGGCCTTTAGTCACCTCTTCGCCTTTAATTACAAATAATATGGAAGAGGATTGAATGTTAATTATAGTATAGAGAAGTTATGTGAAAAGAAAGCATGGCTAAAGCCCAACGCAGACGAGGAACATTTCTGTCGACGAACAAAAACATCGAACAAATATATTTGTTTTCCGTTATCCGCAGACGACAAACATAATTCCGCAGACGACGAACATTTAGCTCGAACAATACGCCAGTGCCACGGAAAATCACATGACCTCAAAATGGCAACGTCCAGAAGAAAATGTAAAATTGCGTTTGCTATTTTATTAATTTTAAAAAAGACGCCAACGTAGACGGCGAAATAGGAGCATTTGGATCCGTACCCGGATTCAACGTCGTAAAGAGCAGGGTGTGTTCGGCAACCTTGTAAATTTACCGGTTGTTGGGTTGGGTTGCTTGGGTTATTTCTTGCATCGCAGTGTACTTCTATCTGAATAGTCAGGCGAAGAAATCATAAACAAACAGGCAGATTGCGACCACATATCTACTAAAATCTGCTCCTTCTCCACAATCCAAAATTTTGTGTTAGTGGATTCACTGGAACATTTTTGTTCGTGTTTCTGTATTCCGCAGACGGTGAAAAAAATGACCGAAACAAAATTTTTTACGATTGTTTGCTTAAAATGTTCCTCGTCTGCGTTGGGCTTTAGAGAAAGTCGACCTGATCTCAACAACCCTAACATTAAAATTGTTTCGTTCTGTGTTAAGAGACAATTTTCTACGTATATATTATACTACAGTAGCAATTAGCTCCAAGCTACGACCATGGAATCGCTCTTCTTAGCTTACATTCCGGATTTTATTCTGTTTTTCATTAACTTCTTGAATAGTCCCATATCATATTATTTCAAGGCTTTTAAACCATGCTAGATAATTTAAGTTTGTCAATTTTTTTTATGATAATTGTATTTCAACTTTCCCAGACATTTAATTTATAGATCATTGTCATGTCTGTTTTTTTTCTTAACCAAACAATCCATGGGTAACAGCTTGAGAAGTATAACTTGTTTATGTCATTTGAAGGGTTGTATTGAAGTTGTAACAGTGTAAAAGTTCATTGAATAGATATTAGATGGTTACCTGAACTATCCGACAATAACACGGAGCTTCATATCTGTGTGTCTTATCTATTGCGGAAACATTTCTTGGTTGCAATTATAGTGTAACATAGCGAAACATTTCTATTTCGCATTAAGTTCATTTCAGGATCTGTAGCTTGTTTTGCTCATCGGTCTTCATTAGCCCAATGCGGTGCAAAAAAGAGTAGGACGTAAAACTACATTCATTTTATTTCATCTCTCTGCTCAGCAGTGTGCCTGGAAGCCCTTGAATATTCGGGAAAATTAAATTCATTTTTGCGATATTCATGTGAAACAATTATTCGTCGTTATTTACTCCATGAATTGGAAGAGATACAACCCTTCGGGTAACCGGAAGCTATAATCTTATAAATCTATGTGAAAAACTATACAACTATTCCCTTTCTTCTACTAAAACAACAATGTACATTTAAATATGTCAAAATTCTTATCTGATCCACGTGTCTCCAGGTTAAATACGAGAAAGCTACTCGTTTTACCCTTTATATCTCCCAATACAATTAGTTCATTATTAAGATAATAAGACTGTATGTTAAGTTTATTTATTTTGGCATTTAAATGATATTGTTAATGTTGTCAAGGTACACTTGTTCCTAGTCATACAATACAGATATAAAATGTATCAATTATGATAGTAGATTATCTTTTATTCACATGTAAATTTACCTGTACACGATTGGCATTTTACCTGCCAGAGATAACATTTATATTCAAAAGAATTAAATGAAGGTTGTACTAAGGAGGACTCTGATCTTACCCATATCATTAGTTTGAAAGGCAGCAAAATGTTACATGAAACTAAGATTATTTCTTTTCCAAGTTGAAAATTGATGAAGCTGATAAAGTTGTACTGAAAGTCATACTGCTCCAAATATTATTATCCATTTATCGAAGAGTAAGCAGCAATCTTTGAGTAGTATTTCGTCAAGGCAGCATTGGTAAATTGTTTTATTCTAGATTACTTCTATAAAAGTTATAAAGTTATCTTTCCTTAAATTTCTCAAACTCATATTCGATTAGTTCTCAAGTTAATTTTAGCTTTACAGTTTTATTTACTTTAATTTTATTTGTCGAAAAATATATTCGTACTTCCGTATCAAGAACAAAACGAGCTTAAATTTGTTACATATCTTTAAAAAAACTTTAATGAAGGCTGTAATATGAAAGAACAATACAAGATAGATTATAAAGGTATGTTCAGAAATTATTAGTTTTCTGATAAATTCCATTAATTATGATATAATATCAGTGTTGTACAGGAAACATTAATAATGGCTAACATTAGACAGTATCTGAATAATGTTTTATTAAAAACTATGTTATACTGATATTAATAGAGGTTAGATTCCACATCTTTCTTCTTTTTTACAGATTAATCACCGGTTGTTTGTGTATTTGAAGCAATGAACATCCGCATCTATCAATGCAACCAATTTATTGGGTTGGATTAATAAAAGACATGTGGTGATAATGGGTCCACGGGGAACATACCATGTTCAAGCCCTTCATCTTATACGTTCTTGTATTAAAATCAGAAGAGTGTAATTCCTATCTAAATTCATGTGTAGAAAAACAAAACCAGGGCAAATAAAAAACCTTCTAGTTCGCACCATACCCTGTCCTCCCTTCTTCCCCAGTAAACACTGAGTACATTAATTATGTCACGAGCAAGACAAACCCATTCCTTATCAGTGTTTGTCATCAGTTGACAGGTAAAACATTTCAAATACAAAATTTGACCTTATTTATTTACAATCGAGATCTGGTTTATAAGAATAAAAATCCATAGCAATATTCTAGTATCAAATTACATTCCGATTAAGTCTCATCCTGCTGGTACTTCCATTGTTTAGGAGAATAGAGAGACAAGTATACAATTGTACTATATATACAGTACTTTGGTATTCCATTTAATGTAGAAAATACCGTTAAAATAGACATAGTAGGCTAAGTACTTACCAGTATCAGATACACGATTACGATCGAAAAACAAACTGAAGCAATCAATGCACTTTTCAGGTTTAGAGAGAAAATAGTCGCCCCATTGATTAAAATATGCATTTAGATAACCCTAATAGACTAAACATACTTTACACTCACTTTAAGTCTCGTAAAAAACATACGAGATTACATAACGTCACGTGATACAGGATGTAACGCGTAGAAATTCAATTACAACGGTATGGCATTTGGCAGGTAGAATATAGTTCCGTTTGAAAACGAGTATTTGATAGATCAAACATTATTGTAACATGTGTAGCGGAAGTATATGTATATACTCTATTACATCATTGACTTCAGGCTACTGGAATACCATTTTCATTTGAGTTTCATTTATTTATATCCTGACGTCATTGGTCTTCATGTATGCTTCATCTTTCTAGCGCTTCTTATTCATCTGATCCTGATTTATTTTATCGTTGGCTTACTTTCCAATAAAAAAGATGTAAAAGATTGTAAATGCAACACAATTTGACTGAAAAGCTATGTATGGTGTATTTTTTGTTGTCTTACCGCGAGACACAGGGAAATTGTACAAGCAATACTAATTTTACATACATAATTTTGTTGTTGAAAAATTGCCATATGTTAACTAATCTGGCTACGCTTGGAATGAATTCAAAATCTGGAGCAGAAGTGTACAACTCCCGTTTCCTTTGCAATAAGTAGTCGCATGGACTCTTAGAGATGTGCGTCGCTTCCGTAGGTAGTAGAATTTAGAAAGTTGCAATGGATTCTTGAAAACCAGATTGATATATTTTTTTAGTTTTAGCTCAGGATAACGTTTGAGTTTCGTTGTTCCATACTGTAGAAAAACACATATAAATGAATTTCAAATTAGCTTGGAAAATGAGAAGAATTCTATTTATTCCCAATTTAAATAAAGACAACAGAATGATATTATGGTTGGCAGCTTTTACTCAATTACATAGTGTAACTTCATGTTGAATTCTTGGTTTGGTTGAATATTTTTTATTATTTTCTTATCAAGAAACGTGTCTGAAAAGGCTGGAGTTATTCAAATTATTTTATTCCATCATGATCTTAATTCTCATTTTATTCTTTGTGGCTCCTGATACTGATTTTAATACGATATAGCACGGTATTACGAAGAGCGGTTATAAAATCTATTCTGATTGGTTTAAAAAAAATTATGATATTTGAGATCCTTTTAAATTGTGAATGACACAACTAATTGTCCATTATGACTTTAATAGATTTCAGAATTTTATCATTTCCTGGAGGAAATAAACTTCACATTAGAATACTTATTACACATTAACATTTATATCATTCAGTATTTAAACCGGAGGTAGATTATAAAGAGCAATTGTGCATTATTCATTACCAATGGCTTTTTATCATTGGTTTGTAACTCTTTTCATTTTATAAAGTAAGATCGTAACCAACTGCATACAAATCTACTTCATCGATCGCCTGAAATGGGTACCATTAATTCATGACTTTTTGACTATTTACCTTTTGTTCAAAGTATTCAATTAAGAACATTTTGGTAAACCTATTTTTCTAAATACAACATACGAACAAGTAATTCGCGTATTATCTGTACCAGATCGTGTGTAATTGAAGTATAAGGTCTTATACTTGAAATGTGTCGTATCTTTGATCTAATGAACAAATTGCTATTCAATATCATGTGCGGGTATTCAACATCAAGTCTTTTCTATTTAAATACTGGCTCTTCTTATTGACTTACAATAAATAAAGCATTATACAAGTCATTTCTTAACTTCTTTCTTTAAATCAAAGAGAAAATTTAAAGACACGCTTTCTTATCTTCTTAAATTACATATTATTTAAATCGTAAAGGAAAGACATACTTGTTCTTTACTAATGACTGGCAAATAACATGTGCTGAATGTTAAGCTTAGTCCACACGAGCAAGTTTTCATTGACAAGGAAAATTGTTCAATGGTTGAGCAAGGATTTGTCACTTCGTCTCGTGTGGACGCACCCAACAATTTTTCCTTGTTGGGGAGTGTTGCCATCTGGCGACCCTAGTGAAAATCACAACAAAATGGCCGTTGTTATTTTTAGTTTATAGTGACGACTTCGGCATTTTCGTTTATAGTGTCACTTCTGTGGTTCCAGTCTTCAAATTACCGATCCAATATAGTTATCTAATACTTTGTGTTTTCAAGTTCAAAGTAAAAGTGCAATGTCGAAAATTGTGAGGAGGAATACAGTGAAATTCTGCAAACCATCTAACAATATTTGAACGGCTTGGTCGGTCCACATGAGCATTTTTACCCGATTTGCAGGATCGACGTGCAAAGAAAACAATAAAACGGAAGTAAAAGTGGATGCGTGCACAGATTTGTGGCAAGTTTTCCTTGCTGGTGCGTTTACACGAGCAATTCTTCATTGCTGGGTCATTAAGGGTCAGCAAATCGCTGGTTAGAAAACTGGCATGCACAGTTTTCCAACAAGTGAAATTTTGGCTTGTTCAACCAGTGGATTTCGGCAAATTTTGTCGTTTACACGAGCAAGTTTTCCTTGTCAAGGAAAAATTGTCAATGAAAACTTGCTCGTGTGGACTAACCTTTAGACAGTACCATGTCACCTTGGTGTATTGGACCTAGTTCTGACCCATGTTTAATAACGAGTATATTATTATTAAGATGTCGTGACACATAAAGAATAAATTCGGATGAGTATTAATATGAATTAATCACCACGGAGTACTTCATTGTTTTGTCAGGCGTTTGGTTAGGAATTCAGATTGTCAATGATTGTCATGTAAAGAAATAGTAAGGTCTTTATAAAGTTACCATAACCTGTGGAACTGGCTGTATCCTTCACCCCCCTATATTTCATCTGTCCAATGTCTAATTGATGTAGAAATAGGATTTACGTAACAAGATATCGCTCTTTATTTCAGATACATTTTCCAAGTCATACTTTCAATCATGAACTAATTCAATTAAACAATCTTAAACATTGATTTACCAAATTACTTTATCAGTTTTATTAACCGTAAATTCTTCCTGCTAAAATATGGCCACGTGTTGCACCAATAAATTGTTGAAATTGCCCATGGTCATTAACCAGCAGTTGTAAATGGTTGAGCAATTCGCCATGATATTTCTGCGATATTAAATTAATAATGATAAATGGCGATGTAAATGGAAACGTTTGTAAGGTTTTAAGTTGAAATATTGATGAACATGTGCAAATGGTATCGGAAAATTCTTGAGAAAGGTCAAAAATCATCAATTCATCATAAATCTTATCAATTATCATTTGCCACGCACTTTTCCCAGATTTAATACTTAAAGTTCTTAAGCTACTCTGAATTTTTCCATTTTAAATTCAATGTTCGAAAACTTGTGAAATCTCTTTCTTAGAAAACAGGAAAATACAACGGAAAGAAAGATACAGCAAAACAAGGATGGTCGAAACTTTTCGATCAGTTCCTTAAAATTTTATTCTAGAGGGCAGATAAAATTGCGTGACATATAACTTTTAAAAATTGTGCTTTTAATTTACGAAGATATATGTATATGTCAAACAGTACTATATGGTATCACGTGACATAAATTATAAAACTTTAATAAGTTCTGCAGTAAAAATCAATAAAATGAAACATTATATTAACTATAGGTTTATTGTGAGTTGTTTATATGGATATTGTGATTCATTGGTTAAGTGGTATTCCTTTATGAAATCTTTCAAAATCTTATAATATCCAGTGCTCTGTGATAAGGATTGGGATTCTCTCTTTTGTGGTTTGGTTATAATCTTCAAACTTAAAAGTTATAGTTGAATCAAGATGTGCTTTAAATGGGTAACCCATTTTTACTGTTAATTTCACGACAGCTACCATCATAACGACTACTTCGAATGTTGGTTGTTGCATAACATTAGCAATGTACAGTACTATAAAAACAGACACCATAACGCATTATAGAACTTTTTCTCACAACATAGTTAACAGCACGACAGAACTCCTTCCTTCACTCAGTCAGTTACTAGTTTCTATTCTCTCAACATTCAACGCCACCTCATTCTTCTTCACCGGAAGTGTATTATAAGTCTCACATCGCCTCGTATTCGTGTTAAAAGGCCAGTGGTGTTATGAGGACTATAGGCATGTGATTAGCAGTCTCCAAAACCAGTATTAAAGGTGGGTTTTGTCAATTTTTTATTAACGTACCTAAACTGAGACGAAACAATCAATAAGTGATAATTCAATACGGGAAAAAAGCGTGTAAATTATTACTGAATGCTGTGTTGACGGCTGAAAGCATTTGTGTTCTATGTTTAGCATTTCTTCGAGAGGTTGTTGAGCTATTCTTAGCATATCATCCACGACCACTGTGTATGAGTGTTATATATTAACATGTACATCTACAGAATGTACATCTCCATGTTTACAGGCTTCAGGGTTGCACCGATACAATCACCAGCTTTTGTTATTTGCCTTTGAATGCATGTGAACACAGTAGTAGTTTTCTGTAGTAAGTTTATTAAGAATTCAAAGGAGTCTGTTGACTTGTAATTTCGAACATAATAAATATGGAAATATTTGGGGGCATAAAGAGCTTTGTGGTAATACAAATTGACTTTATGACGGGTATACAGTTGGTTGAATTCCCCAGTATATAGACTACTCTTTGTCTATGGACATTTGTCTTGGTCATTTATAACAAATTATGATCTGGGTGGTTTTGTTTTGAAGATTTTTCTTTAGTTATTTTATTAATATACATAGTTATAGCAGACTTTCTGTTATGCTTACTTGTATGTCATTGGGCAGATGATCATTTTGTTTATGTTGAGAATCCGATGTTATTTTTACAAACAAAAGTAGTTATATTTCTAAACCTAAAGAAAAATATGTGTTTTTCGAGAAATTTGATGTAAATGTATCAGAATAGTATAAACTCTACTATGTTATTGTATAATATAAATAGTAGTTATGTTTATAACGATCCCTAGAGGGCAGGCATGATACGACAGCTGTGCCTGGCTGTGTTGTGAAACCGTACAATGGAAGAGAGAAACTGAATATTGACTTGTTCTATACCATATAGATTCTATACACACTGCAGTCAATACTTTAGTAATTTATGTGACCTCGTTAAGAATAGAACATTGTGTTTCAGTACAAGATATATGTCAATTGTTGAGTAATTGAAAGTCACTAATTAAAAACCTTGGCATGCCACCAACTTTCTAATTGAGACATGCCAAATTCATACACGATTGGAATTGAAAGGAATGGGTCAAATTAAAGACTTTTATAAAAATAGGTCGTTCGCTTAACCAGAAGAAAGGGTGCTGACGATTGTAAATGAATAATCAATGACAGGGGTCTTTAATCATTTCAATTGTTTGTGTAATCAAGACAATTTGACCCACATTGATACATGTTGTATATAATGCAGAAAGATTTTCATATATAAGAATTGCTGTCTCTCGATTTATAAGTGGTAGATTTTAATCATTCTCGTGGGAATAAGTCATTATATGTTACGAGCATATCGTGAACAAACATATTAACACAGACGTTTAATGATTTATTAATTGGTCACAAACTTTTTACATTGGCTTTGAATCACATGGACATGAATCCATAACGTCTGTAAAAAAAAGTAACCTTATAGTTAATACATGACGTTCCAATGGGCATGAGCTTGATATTTCAATCTGAGTAATTTTATTTCTTCCAATATCTTTCATTGATATACATATAGTAGTCCTATATATAATTTTTGTCTGTTGGTATTCAAAGGCAAGTGTTCAATTATATATAATCGACATCTCAATTACAACATCGTTACAATATAAAAATCTCAATAACTATAACTTTATAACATCCTGTTTAACATATAATATTAGCTCTAATTGTATTTTAACTGATTAGTATACCAGTCCCGGTGTCTACTGTGAATTCCACATTAGCATGTTGCCATGTTGAGAAAATATATCATTGTATTATCGCTGGAAACAAACATATATTATGTCTGTTCTGTTCTTCTCTACTATTGTAAAAGATCTGAAAATGGACCGATGACTTCCTGTTTCGCAGATTTTTTATATTTTCTGTTATGGCAACCACTTTAATTGTTCTAATAATCATTTCAATTTCTATGTCAAAAGGTCATAGATTATAGGTAACAACCACAGAAAAATACTAATTCGAAATGTTGTTATTCTGTCAAAAATAACTGTTGGAAACGGCTTTTCTTCTGGGTTACAAGTGTAATGAAATCGCACGATTAGATCATTTCCTTTTAATAATGTCGATGGTGGTTTTCCATTATTTCTGGATTTCTCGGTAAAACGTCAGAATTGTTAAAACCATATTTATGTAACCTTTAATTTTTATACGCCTGTGTGGAAATATGGACGTATATTGTCTTCACTCCTGTCCGTCCGTCTACATTTCTTGTGAGCATTATAGAAACTACCTATTTTTTTTTATTTTACCGGTGTGCTGATTTATATATATATATATATATGTAATTTGGTGTAATGATTTATATTCACGAGATCTTGGTCAAGTTCGAATTTGACAGTTCGAATTTCGATGAACGTTTTTTGAATTATTGCCTATGATTTAGTAAAAACACGTCAAAATTTGATGATGAGTGCAATAGAGACTACAGTTCAATTTTATTGAAATTTGGTGTGACGTTTTATATTCATTAGATCTTGGTCAAGTTTCAATATGACAAATTTTTGATGAACGGTTTTTGAGTTATTTTCCTTGACTTACTAAAAACGCGTCAAAATTTGTTTGTGAGTGCAATAGACGCTAAAGTGTTCATCAAATCAACTTTGACGATTATCCATGAACGGTTTTTGTGTTATTGCCTTGACTTATTAAAAAAAGCGTCAAAATTTGTTTCTGAGCACAATAGTGACTACCCTCTTCATCCGATTATGATGGCATTTAGTATGATCATTTATATTGATACAATACCCTGAAAGAGGGTTTGAGTTATAGCCCTTGTTCTTCAAAACGCGTTCAATGTTTAGCTCGTAAACACTCTAGAAGGAACAGTTATTGACAGATTTTGACGAAACGTGGTATGAGTGTTTGTAATCACTCAAAGATGAACCCTATTAAAAATCAGATATTTAGTATGAGTTATTGTTCTTGTTCTTTAAACGTATTTGATTTTTTTGCTTGTTAACACTTTAGAAGGCAAAACTTGGTGTGAGTGTTTGCAAGGATGAACTTGTACTGTCAAATATATTATTTAAAATCAAAGCTACCAGTTGGTGTATATTAACTTGCCAGACAAGCCATCTTTGAATAGTTTGAGTATCAAGATAATCATTTTCTCATCACTTAGGCATATTGATGATAAAAGTTGGGTGACATTTCCTTATCTCAAATGTATATACCCTTTTATACAAATGTTATATTTTTTAAATAGCTATTTTAACTAAAGGTTCCTTTGTGTCTTCTTTTACAATAGTCCTTTTTACGGTTTTCAAAATATTATCAAAACTCGATTGGCAACATGACACAAAACATTTGATTGTAACGGTAATTTGTATTAGCAGTTCCAAGCTACCATGAATATCATTGATCTATTGATGAACAGTTTTGAAATGTGATTCTTTCAACCGATAGATTTATGTAAAATTATTCAGTAGAAGTAATTGAATAGAATTTTATTTCATGTATAGAAACAATTTCTAGTTAATATTAATCAATTAATTTATTTAAAAAAGTAATAAATACCAAATGTAATAATCAACTGTACATCAAATAGGTTTTTTTTTCGTTTGTAATATTTATGAAATAACATAAAGTACTACGTTTTGTGAATTTGAAACTGTCATAGGTCAGCGATTATTCCTTTTTCTGAAGTTCATGAGCATTTATGTATTTAATATAGGAAAGAACATTTAACCACACTAAAGATGTGGGCACACGAGCGGACTTAGTCGGCGATTTTTGTCTTCTACTCGAATCTTTAGTAAAATCTCGCGTGTGCCCGTGCTTCCAAGACAAGATTATCGTGCCGCGGACAGGATTTATAATATCAAACAAATTTGATAATTGTCTCCGATAGTTTTATCGTCTGCAAGATAGACCGTTCATCCAATCAGCTTCATTTTCCTTTCAAGTGCATGCGCTGCACGTGATTATCGACAAGGTGGAAAACGACCGACTGAAGATTTTACAAAAGTCTCCGACCAAGATCGCTCGTGTGCCCGCTCGTTTACACTGATATTATACCATTGAGAATTTTGAGTTTTTGATTTGCCTTTTAATAACAATTACCATCTGTAAGCATTTAACTCTTTGAACTCATTGAGATCAATGGATATGTTGAATATATCTAATAAAAATGAAAGAAATTAGGTATCAGACATAATCATGAAATTGAATTGATAAGTTTCTTTTTGGGTATATCACATTCTTCAAACTTCAACTGTATAGCACCCTTGAGTTAAGCGGGTGAAACAAAGCAAACGTATTATGGCAATGATAAATATTGCTAATCAGGTTTCCATTGTAATTATTATGATGATAGATATTTGTTATGATTATGTAAGAAGATATAACCTATTGTTAAGGCCCAGTATGAAAGGACATTTATCAGACTATTTTCTAATCCTATGATTCCTCGTCTTTACTACATATCAATTTCATACTATTTAGTGGTACAGCCACTTCCTATACTGTATTACACCCAGGCGTCGATGCTCAAACTGGAACGGTTTTATTGTTTTTCAATCACTACCACCAAAGTTGTACTCCTTTTGGTGAACGTCACGCTACGCTCATAGTACTAAGCAGATTCAATTACGATATCCGTTGTTCACAATTCTTGCGTTGTATGTTGCTTTTTAGACTAGAAAAGTCATGCAGTGCGATGAGAAAACAATTATGTCAGAATACCACTTATGACCTCATTCTCCAGCTATTCAACCTGGTACAATGACAATGGTGATTAATACAATGAAATGATATTAAAAATTGTAATATAAGACAAGCATTACTGAAAGAAACTAGCAGTTCTCAAAGAATTTAAATATTATTTAAAATACACCAAGAAGGTATTTTGCTATGTAGGGTAGGTTTAGGTCTTAGAATAGAGAATTATTCAGATTATGTGTTGTTCTGTTCCTCTTTGGCAAGTTGATGGAGTAACTCGGTAGCAATA
Organism: Lottia gigantea; assembly: GCF_000327385.1. NCBI lineage: Eukaryota > Metazoa > Mollusca > Gastropoda > Lottiidae > Lottia > Lottia gigantea. The sequence goes on along the minus strand of NW_008708133.1, from coordinate 3,112,473 downwards.
CAAGAAGGATGAATCGTTATACTTGTGTAAAGATTTGATAGGGGCCCTGGTTAAAGTGAATTTGGCACAAACGTCTGACCATGCGTTTGGATCTGTCAATATAACCAATAGCATTTTTTTAAAAAAAAAGAAATATCAAAGATATAGAATAACATCAATATATTTTATGACTGCCTATATCAAACGCAACGAGATATTTCCGTTGAATAAGCAGGACGTTATTAGTTGTTGATCACTTTGCTCATTGTTCTGGACAACTCGAGCTGAACGAGAAGTTTGAAGTAACTATCTAATATCCCGCTATGATTTCATCTTTTCACAGCCCTTTATATCTGGTTCACTAGACTTCTTTATAAAAATCATGTTATTTTGACAAGGATTGAGTTCATATTTGAGCCACCATCTTGCTTTTGGTAAGAATTTATTTTTATTTCTTGAAACATTGTTAATTTCATATGATGATATTTCAGTAACAAACCAGATAGAGAGTGAGACACACCATCGAAATCAACAGTTAATAAATGTTGAGATATTCAAGATTATATATAAATGTGTCATTTTAGAAGCATACTGTGCAAAACACTACTTAAATGCAACGAACAGCAAATATTTGGCCTGTTAAGTTTTGAAGAATAATGAATAATGATGTACTTGCTTAACCACGATTTAAAGTGTAATTCAGATACAATGTTCAAGTCGTTAAGGTTTAAGTAATTGATATGTGACTAGAATATTGATCAGATATTTTCGTGACAAAGTTAGATTATCTGTTTATTCAAGTCATTAAAATTATTAAGCTTATAATTATAATTAGTTGAACTAATTATGCTAAGGGAGTTAATTTAATTAATTGGTATTATTAATTTGATATGGTCTAATGTGTATCTGATCAACAGTATAATTAGTTTGCGTTCCCCTGGCTTTATTTCTCATACTTTTTTTGTTGAAAGGGCAACATGTTCTCTAAAATTAATTTTGTTCTTCGAAGCGATCAGCCGTCAAATCACAGTAATGAAAATTGAATAGGAATTATTTACAAGTAATTAGTCATTTATTTCAATCACCTTTATACATTTCGATTTTCGTAAATTACCATACACAATGTAAAACTACAATAGACCTACTGATTATCCTATTTTTGGATTATGCTATCTGGGATTTAACAAAACATAAATAATGCGTTTAAAATTATTTTGAAAGATTTATGAATATTAATTGAAAACTTCGGTCCTTAAATTTAAAAGTTTTCAAATAAACCATTAGATCACCTACATTATATCAACATAAAAATAAACTGTTATTAACATTGCTTGTTCATTATCACCTAATTAGTCAAAGTTATTATTCTTTGTGTTGAAGTCATAATATTAACGATGTTAACAATAATATACTCATAAATCAATCATTTCAACATTAATATTATAGCAGGATCATTTGAATTTTCATTTTTAGTAAAAAAATATATATTTGAAATATTCTATGGTCGTGCTGTGGTCCTAAATGGATTAAAATGTGAAAACCAACATAGTCTGAGCATTATTTTTTTTTTTAAAGGGATAAGACTTACAAATTCAATGGATAAAGGATATAAACGTTTATATAATTATTATGTAACACCTAGAATCACTTCCAGTGATTCAATATCTGTTAACTATCACTTCCGGTGCAACATTCCTTCAGCGGAAGTAAAAATGGTCGAGGCGTCAAACGTATTGTAACTATCACTGTCTTTCAATCCAGAACCGATCAATAACTTCTCAGCTTTTCTTCTCGATTTCCTACTGGGATTTGGTGATTCAAATCTCACCTTAGTTAATAAATAGAAGCTGTTGGTTGATATGGACAATACCTTGGGTTTCTACTGGTATCTGACTGACTGGAAAAAAATTCTGTAAACCATTCAGCCAATTTTTCAAACTATTATTAAATATCATACTGTACATTTTTGACAGAAAAACTGGTCGTCTTGAGCTGTAAACAACCAATTTCGATTCCATTTTTAAGTGTCTTTTACTATACTGGCATCTCTACAGGTCTCCCACACCAACCTGTGGATAATACTGTCTCCAATGATTTAAATCAGTCAGTGGAATGAGTTAGTCAACATAATTTCTCCTTCCATCTCATCTATATTTTATTAAAGTGAAGTAGTTGCTATTCTACTAATACAATTACCACAAGTGGACAATCGTTACTAAAGGAATTAGCAGGACCTTATCGGTTCATATATACCTTTTTAATATAGATATTAGTCTACACATACTCGATTCATACGCTATAAATTATTGAATCGTTTTCTTAGAAATTGACTTGGGTTTACATAGATGATCACATTTTCCATGTGCTTTTATCTGATCCGAGCAAATTGGTAACTTATTACCGAAAGACTTGGAAAGAGTATCTTCAATCAAAATTTAAACATATGACACGGCAGCAGCATAAAAATGTATATCCATGTGATATGCTGTGCTTGGTGTTCCATAATTGAAGATATAACAAGTTTTCTCACTGGGCATACGTTCATGGTTAACGATAATCACGACGTTATTTTCAATTTTGCTATCACCCAATGTGCTCATCATCGGGAATACCATTAAGTATTTCCATTTTGCTGCTGTGGTTATCAGAAATATCATTTATTCCAGTCGCCTTTGTTCTTTCTTTGTAAACATGCTTTATGAGATGTTTGGTACCGATCGGTAATGGATCAACACTGTAAATATTTGAAATGAAATAAAAAGTTAACGTTTATGAGTTTTAGGACGAACTCACGATCGATTCTCGTCCAAACAGAAGAGTTGATTTAAGTTAATCAAATTTACAGCAAGTGTTTGTTTCCTCTTTGTCTTCTGTTGTCCTTATTTTCCGTCTTGATACCGTTGCAAAGTCCAAACAACCAACAGACGTTCTAAAAACGTGAGAAGTACTAGTGGCATGAGGCGAAATTCTTAGGGTTCAATTGTACTCTTATGATATTATTTCCCCAAACAAAGGCAATTTAGATATAACAAAATGTACGTCAAATTTAGAATATAAGTTGATAAATGCAATCGCAGAGAAATAAAAGATGTTCTGAAATTGAATTGTGGTAAATGTTAATCTAAATGAGGCGGTAAATTTTAAGATGTTGGCACTAAAACACTGAACAGACAATTCTGTTTTTGATGGAACATTGGCGACTGTTGGTTTTAGCTCTCTTTTCCTTTGATCAAGCACTTATTCTGATTAAAAATTAAACCATGATTGTGTTTTGTCTGCCCTGTACTAAAATCAGGAACATGCAAACACAGACAGTGACTGAAATTGATATGTCTTGAAGTAGCACCATCGATAATCAATTTGTTGATCACACCAAGGAGAATTACAAGCTAATCTTATGATTCTGCGATGTTTGTTAACTCAACCTTTTTGACCAAAAGGGCTTTGAAATCTGGTGAAATCTTTCTTCAGTATAATTGTTGAATTTATAATGTAGAAATTAAGGTTTTAGTTAAATATATAATAAGTTTCTGTGCATATTAAGATTCCTTCTCAATCTCTTTATTGTGGTGTTTACCTTCATACTATGAATGACCTCAACCTAAAGTTTAAGTTGTGACATTTTAAGTGGCCATTTGGGAATGAAAATATTTTGAATAAATGATTTTAGATGTTTGTATAAGGATTTAGTTAATAAAAGGTGTGGAAGAAAAATATATTTCTATGATTCACAAATATACATGTACATGTATTTCTTATTCGATAAAGAAGTTTTATTTGTATAAAATTATATTTCATTTTTGTTTTTCATTGTGATAATTGAAAGTTAGCCATGTATGAAATTATTTATGAAATGAAGCATGGAAGATGACCCTTTTTTATATTTTTTTTATAAAATATTTTATTTACTTTCGCGTTCCAAATAAGGATTATGACTTTTCTATGAAATATTTTGTTGACTTCACTATTGGAACACCAATTGTATCTGTATTTCCATTTCGGGTCTTTTAAGGTACGTTATCTTTTTTTTTTTAATATCTAAGACGTACGTTATTTTTTTTTTTTAATATCTAAGTGACACAAAATTGTCTAATCCTGAAATTCTTATATTACCACCCATATTATTATTGGATATATGGTGCCAAATACAGTTGTAAATCTAAATTGCACAATTTGCATAGGTCACAGGATGGTGTAAAACCTGTGTGTAATCGTGTAGAGATCTAAAATCTTAGCCTAGTAGGAATGTTTGTTATTCAATTCCCATGTTTGATAAATAAATGATAATCGTTTTAGATGTTTGGTAAATAACAAAGCATCAAATATGAATACCATAAAATACATGACATTTACTTCAATTAAGGGATGGTTTAAGTATCCTAGTAACCTGGCCCAGGTCTGTAACTAGAGATTGAAACGAGTTATGATCATCTTATGATTTTGCCGATACATATTTATGTGATATAAGATTGATTGTTCGCCTAATGGTCACCGATCTATAGATATCACTTAGTCCAATTTAGGATACGCCAAAAATATAATTTCAAAAGATGTAACTGCGAAAGTTTGGGTGGAAAGTTTGGAGTAACCTCTTAATTTAATTGCGTGTTAACGTGTGTGAAAGGATCGATTATAGTTTTGGAATGGTCATGGAATTGTTCTATAAGCTGATTTTTGAATAATTCACGATGTAGGTAATAAGAGCATTCCTGGATGACCTTATCATTACAAGATCTTAATAATGACATTTATATAGGCTTATATTTTTTCTAGCTTTTCTTTGAATTTTATTCGTATACAATAAGACTGAGAGTTTCAAAAAAGAGACATCTGATCGAGTGTTCTGTAATTCATTTCAAAAAATTTAACTTCACTTTATGAACTACTCCAAATAGTGCTGATAAACCACACCATTTACTCTTACGGGACATGGGTATATGTTTTGCTATAAACATTTCACATTTAACATTTTTATATGATCTACATAAATTTCATTATTTAACCAAACTATGTGAGAAGGAAAGGTGCATTTTACTCCTCATATTGAGAATACATTATACATGTTTAACGTCATTATGAATAACAAGACATTGGCATTAGACATTTAGACTGTGGATACACCGAGTTTACATCCTGTCGTATATTATATATGTACTAGTTTGAAACCAGGCAGTATGAAGACAATGCGTTCTCTGGAGTATTGATCACTTGTCATGTGGAATTCCATCAAGTTTCCAGGCATTATTACGATCGATGCTTTCCTGTGTTAGTATGGCACTCTTAACGTGGATGGTATATTGAGGAGATGTTCTCAAGTCCCTTATTAATTATAACAATACTTGCTTTCCTATTTTCTACAATTTCGTGCCTAATTTTCTCGCTTCTTTCACATGGTGTTTATCTAAGATTTTTCATTAATTTTCTGCTGCTTTTTATCTGAGATTGCTTCAGACCATATTGGATTATCAGGAATTTGTGCTACTTGCAGATATAGATATTGTAAGCCATTTTTATCTTGATATCTTTATTGTGTCAAGGCAATAAACTGTGTATCCCTTTATATATATATATATATATATATATTTCCCAGATGGTTTTTTGTTAATATGTTCAGTTCTTGTCACTTTTGTTCATCAAGATAATTTTAACTGCATTTTGGTAACAATTCATATTACTACTGTTCACGATGTTTTGAAGTCTATTAAAACATTGTCTTTTTTAATTCACTGTGCTTCTCGGGGATGTGGAATTCGTATACACGATTGTTAACTAAGTTTCTAATTAAATATAGAAACATATTGTGAAATTATGATTTAAACATTATTTTATTTCTGTATACATATAATTTTTTACAGAATATAAATAGGGTTTCGGAAGCAAGCCGGGGCTTATGCTAATACCTCACCAAATACAGTGTACCAAAATACAGAAAATATAAATGAATAGATAAATAAATAAGTAAATTAGCATACTAATATATATAATAATTTAACTATTAAGTAGTTTGATAGTTACCAAAATTGACTATGTATGTAAATATATGAAAGAAAGTGTGCAAAAGTGTCCACGCCAGACAAGGGATGTCATCACCGAGAATTCCGTCCGTCCACAAGCACAAACGAAGCTACAGACAAAGACAGCTGGGCTGGTCAATTGATCAATTTCAGAATTTTGAGACTTGGAAAACAGATGTTGTTCATGGCGGTACCGTATACGTAAGTGTAATAGAAAACGAGAAAAAATATAGTTAAGGGAGCAGAATGATTTGAATTCGATTTAGGATCAGATAAACAAGATGCACTACTTCGGCAGATATACAAAGTTAGTCTACACTAGAATCAGCATACAGGGACCATGGGTAAAATGATTCACCAATAGATAAAAATATACAATATCCACTAACGAGGTTAATTTTACAAGATGTTGATTATACACGATCACAACTAGGGTAGGTAAGCAAGATTCACAACTAGGATAGGTATATACGATCAGCAAATAGGGTAATTATACAAGATCAACAACTAGAGTCTATACAAGGTTTACAACTAGGGTAAGTAAACACGATCCGCAACTGGGACTGGGCTAGGTATATACGATCCACAACTAGGGTAATTATACAAGATCAACAACTAAGGTAAGTATATAAGATGAAACAACTATGGTTAGTATACAAGATGAAACAACTGGGGTCAATATACACGATCAACATCTAGGGCAATTATACAAGATCAACAACTAAAGTAAGTATATAAGATGAAACAACTAGGGTTAGTATACAAGATGAAACAACTGGGGTCAGTATACACGATCAACATCTAGGGTGAGTATACAAGATTCTCAACTAGGGTCAGTATACAAGATCAACAACTAGGGTGAGTAAACACGATCTGCAACTAGGGTAAGCATACAAGATCAACAACTAAGATTAGTATACAAGATTCACAACTAGGGTCAGTATACACGATCAACAACTAGGGTAAACATACAAGATCCACAAGTAAGGTGAGTAAACACGATCTGCAACTAGGGTAAGCATACAAGATCAACAACTAGGATTAGTATACAAGATTCACAGTTAGGGTCAGTTATACACAATTTATATAAGAGTCCAGTGAGACATATAACACATGGAATCGTTTATGCGTTATGTGGAATACCATGCAAGTCTTGAACTGCCAGAATATGGATACTAGTTACTGGGTTAGGTTTTTATTATTGGCATATATTACCTTTCCTTTCTGGTGGCTTTTGCACTGCAAAATACAGTTATTCGTCTATTCCATAAAAAAAGGTTGTATAGCCATCAGGCACCTAACATCATTTTATAAATGGCTCTTTTGAAGTTAATAAACGTAATCATGAAGAAGAAAGTAAAATGTCACCATTGCTTTTTCTTTTTAGCTACGATGTCAGATGTTTGATGATATATTTTGAAATAAGATTTATGGATATTTTGTGGTTATCGCACATATAGATGTTTCCTTCCCAGACAAGTTCGCTGCAAGACATAAAGAATAAATTATAAATTTTTCATACAGTAGAAGTTTGTTGATGAGAAAAGAAGACATTAACTTATCTATATTAACACTATAGGTTATTAAGTTTAATATTTAATGCACGATTTGAGACCTGTCTAAACAGTGGAATATACAATATTATCTAGCTGAGGATGCATGTGGTGCAATCTGTTTATATTTTACACTGCACTCAGATAGTCTGTATGTTTATCTTGTATATTTGATACGGTTAGAAGGTTACAAAACTGTAAAAACAGACACAACGTGTAGATTGAATACCTTTATGCATGTGTTTTGAATATGTCGTTAAGTTGCTTTTCAGTTTATCAACACTGGATGTCCCTCTGTCAGTCGCTTGCAGTCAGAACTGTTGTGTGCAATTCGACGATAATAAAATAATAAAAAAAATGAAAGATTCAAAGAATCTTTGTAGAGACATACTTTCAGTGACATTTTCATTGATCTAGGGAAACAAAGTGTTTCTAAAGTGTGTATGCTGTAACTGTTTGACGAGCGTTACTTTACAATGGGGCATTTGAAAGAGACCTTCATTGTTGCTCAAAGTGACAATATTCGTCATTTCAAGCAACAAAATTACTATACAGCCTGTAGCAACCACAATAGTGTATGTAACTTAAGGTTCAAAGTAGTACCTCAAAAAAATTCGACCCTTTCCGCCGAGTAGACGGGATATGTCGTGCATATTCTGGTTAACAGACATAAAAACAATATACTGCTGTATTTCTGCCTGTAGATTATATAATATTATTGTTTCCAGTGTTATATTGATTTGGAACAGTATATCATGGTCATGTCGGAAGTTGAAGGTTTTTAATTATGTATCGTATATTAATATATTCAACACGCTGTTTATGTTTATGCTAATTGCATGGTATTCCATACTTTTTCTGATACAAATCGCAGACTTGTAGTCCTTCATTTCTTGCTATAAAGGTTCTTCATTGTGAAATTAGTACATGTAGATGTAGGTAGGAATAATTGAAGGTGTCTATAACGTAAAAAAAGACCTCAAGAGAGCTGCGAGAAATGTTTCTTTTTTTTGGTAAATATTGTGGTTATAATCTCGAGCTGGAGCCTCTAAAAATTCAACCTTAACAAGAAACTGTTGACATTCCAGGGATATTAAAGGAATTTCACTATGGCTTTACACCAAGCAGACAATTCACTTTTGTTGTCAAATCTCATTACAAAAATTGCATGCAGGAAGCATTGTCATTGTATCGATTTTATGCAGAGTTCTCTTTCCTAATGTAGTTCTAATTGGTCAAATAAGGCTTGTAGCAAAGAGAGAATGGATATTAAAACGTGTTTAATATCAATTTGGTGAGGGATTTTTCTTTAATATACTGCGTGAGTAATTTCACTAATAATGTTGGTTGTACTATTATCTACTATACAACACACTGTCACACACTTCACACTTCCAGATAGGATACTATTTTGTGCTCTTTGCTCATAGTTACTCTCTTTGGACATTGCTCTCATTTGTGCTTGTTTCTTGCAGTTTCCCATATTTTACATTCTGTGTATTTCGTGTGAGAAAATGAATGTCTGTTTGTATTTCATGACCTACTATTTTACGCTCAATAAATAGCAGACGTGTATTACATGATTATCAATATTTGTTAGGACAATATTATATGTTATTATTTGTTACATTCAACTGTTTCTGTTCTCCGGAAACTCTGTAGGCACATTATAACACTGTTGTGGTAGAAGTTTTGGAAATAATGTATGTATTTCATATTTAGAAATCCTTGACGGGGTTATACTTTCCATGTAAGGATTTTTTTTCAAGTAAAGATCGGCCTACTTCTATCAGTTTGTTTATGAAAAGGCTGAATTTCAATTCTACAGACAGATGTCTTTGTTACCAGTGATGTTTGTTGTGATAGTTATTATCATCAACATAAACAATAATATATAGCATTGTATCAAGGTACAGCTATCTTTATATATCATTTTCTCTTACTATATATGTTATTCTGACCCATAACACAATACACGTAAATAAACAATGAAATATATAGTAACATACAGACCTACTTCCATCCTTGGGAGACGTGGTGGCTCAGCAAGTTAGACGCTTGCTCGATAACCTGGAGGTTAGCAAATTAATGTGGTCTTAATTGATTACGAAATTATTATTTGATGGTATTGGCTATTAGATGAATTTCAACTTGGGAAGCATGGCCAAAGTGATAAATCTACCAACGTTTTGGAATGTTTCTTTCTTCCTTTCAGATGCTCTGTAGATGCAACATATATGCTTAGCATGATAAGCGTGGTAATATTTCAAATACCAACTAACTTAAAATTGGCCATCTTATAAAGTTGATGGTCTGGTATGAATTATATACCTTATTTACGATGACAAGAAACAGAGAATGATCTGTTTGGAAAGCAGCCAATTAACAGTTATTTTAATGGATAATCTTTTATAATAACAAACTGTTATATTATTGAAATAACAAAGGTAAGATTAGAACATGGGACTATCCTCGTATTATTAGGGATTAGGGCATCTGTAAAACCTTTCTTTGAATTTAAGAGAATCTTCGCTTTTAAGCAAGGGGTATAATATTTAGGGATTAGTAGATTTGCATTAAGAGAAACCATCAAAAAACGTAAGGACACGTTGAGGAATTCCCGTGAAAGTTTTCTTGAATTTTCTGCATAATATAGCTTTGAAAAACTTTCAAGTACATGTTTAATGATTATTACACTTTCGATTTAGCTGTTCGTGAATTCCACGTCTTTCATCTTCATCAATCATTCGTCTTCAGACGTGTATCGTATTGAAGGGATATAACTATATACAATAGTCCTACGTTTTACTCAAAGAACTGCAAGCTATCTTAATTATAGTTTCGTCTGTCCTAATACATATGCATTAAAAGGAACCGAGGTTTTGTTACTTGAGTGGTGACACAAGAAAATTGATCGCGATTTTCAGTTCATGTATGAAATTCACTTAGGTTCAATAAATTATATCTTATATTTCTTACACGAACTTAAAAGTGTTGAATTTAGAATATTATCATTTTCTTAATTGAAGTTTATAAGGATGATCCCTTTAATGTTGAATTGAGATCACCATTCGTTTTTCATCCCAATGAAATCTCATCTAATACATTTAATACCACCTTTTATCATCTTTTGACATTTCCCAGATTTTAATACAAACTCAATTTTTATCATCGATTTTGCTCTTTTGTTAAATTTCCTCCAGTTTTTATGGCATTTTTATCTCTGTCGTTAAGCCGTCTTTTATTCTCCACTTTTTTACCTGTTAACAAACGCCAATGACTGTTATTACGTACCTACGACGTGTTATACATATTCGATCTGAAATAGTAGTCATGTTTAACAATGTTCAATTTCACGGATTTGCATCTATTTTTTAAATCACTGGTAAAATATATAAATGTCTTCACTATTGGTATTGTGGGTTTTGAAAGAATGTAGTTAGGGCTAACTGTACAAATACCTTAGCCTGTTTGAACCATATTGTTAATGGTGTCTTGTTAGATTATTATAATAACAGTTAAATAGATAGCGTCAGGTGTTCCTCTCAATCCTGGTGGTTATTAAAGTAGATAGAAGACAGATAAACGTAGATTATCCCCTTCATATTATTTAATTCTTTAGGAGATTAGAGTCTTAACTTATCTGACACCTGCGGCTCGACATTGATTTAGCATTGTTTTAATGGAGTAAAATTGGTACAATGATCATTGAAGACTACTTGTGATAAATATTCGCCATCTTGTTTTCATCACGTGGTCACAGATTGTTTTTATTTCCCAACACCAGAGAGCTGCTTTTAATTACCTTCCTAAGAGATTTAAGCTGTCAGTTTAGTACATTCTCGCCATTCAAAGACAAGATTCCACTCAAGACGGGTTGTTATTGTACTTCCTTAAAACGAGAGTTTCGAAATAATGCCCAGGTGATCAGAAAGTTGTTTGTTAGCTATTTCAGTGTCTAGAATAACCACGGCTACATCTGAAGGTAATAACGTAGTCTAGTGTTTCCAGACCTACATCTGATAATGATATCTCAAAGGAAACATTTGATAAACTAACATTTATACTCAGACTCTAGTAAAATTTCAAACAGACTTTTAAATCAGCTAACTATATAACCATGGCAATAACTATCTTTTTAATATTCCCTATGAACCACATTATTTTGACATCACAAAGATGAAAAGTAAGATTCAATAACACATTTAAATGAAGTTAATACTTATTTTCATGATTTTCTATGTCAGCGACCTTCAATGGACCAGGTCGGCAACATTTAAATCGACACACTACTTCTGATGTCAACAAGCGACATTGATTCATCTGTGACTTCATACATGGTGGGATCTTGCGAATGTAGTGTGATTAATATCGTGAGGTAACTGCCTTGCATGTCTGGCGAGGTCAGCATCCTTTAATCCTTGCATGTCTAGAAAGGCCATCTATCTTCATGCAGATTCATTGATTTTCAAAATCTATCGAGGCCAGCTAATTGAATGTCTATCAATTTTAGCTATCGTACATGCCTACATAGCCAGCTACAATAAATGTCCAACAAGCTCAGCTATCATAAATGTTTAGTAGCTAGATCAGCTATCGCCATGTCTAACAAAGTCATCAACCGTGATGTCATGCAAAAAGTCTAAGATGTAAATTGCCCTTTTCAAACCTTGTTGTACAAAAAATTGGTTTCTCTGTGACAGCGCTTTTTCTTAGAGTCCCGAGACCAACAACCAATGATTTTTTAGAGAAAGTCTTCATGTCGTATAAATATGTCAAACAAGGTGAAATAATCATCTTAAAAACGAGTTGTTTCATCTTGAATTTCGCAATAAAGAACTAAGTTGTCTATTAACACACTCAAGATGGTAAATAAAAAGTATGAATAGAAGAGTAAAGAAGTGGTAATTTAAGATGATAGTAAAATCATTAAAACTACAGAATAAGTGAAACAAGTCTGTATTGTTATCAATGTGTTGATATAGTGTCATCTTCCCTTACCTCTACCATCTAATATTACAGAAACATGCCATAACCCTGTTATTTCTACATTTTTTGGAACTCAGATAGACGAGTCTTTACCTATACCTCAGACAATCGTTTATTATAGATGATTTTGCAATTTGGTGATCTACATTATATAAATAAAATGACACCTGACTAGGCTAATGTAGTGTGCAGTAATGACAATTTTGTGAGGACAGCGGCATTAGCCTATTTTTTTCGTTTTCTAATTTCTAAGATCTTTACAGTTTGTAGTACCTTGTGTATTGCCCCATCCGAACGACAAGATGCTTTGAGTTAGTTTTAGTCAGATGTGTTCAGTTGTAACTGCAATATCTGTTCGCGAAGTAGCAAGCCACTATGGTCATGAGTTCCAATACCCGAGTATAACCATATGCCAATAGTATAGTTATATCCTAATTTTAAAATACACCTGAGATATGTAGACCACACAATTTGTTAAAGTAGGTAAACAATATATCAGAAATAAAGCATCAAGGGTATAATTATTAAAACAGGAAATATTTAGAATATTATATTGAGGAAATTTTCAAAAAAATAGTGAGACGAATTCTATGTTTAACGTATTATGTCATCTTCAATTATAACTTCTGATGTTAAACCTATCTCATGTATTTATTACTTGAATCAAATCCTAACGTCTTCTTTCAGATGGTCGATTGTTTGTATAGCTATAAAATGAATGAAAGTCTCTTTGAGAATTTAACCAAAGTGAACGACTATTTCGTTTATTAAAACGATTGATGTTATATTATATCAATGGTAAACCACTTCAAAGAAAGGGGGAAGAGGGCAAAGATTAATCATCGATTTAAAAATCGTAGCTGAACCATTCATAGTACATTAAAGCGAATAATTGGTAATATTGTTGTAACATACCTATACCTATATGTATAAGGGTATATGTATTCCAACATCATTGTTTTTCATGTACCCTTTATCACCTACCTACATAATAATTAGCAAATATCCGGACCATAGCCGTGATGGCTGGCATAGAACTGTTATTTAACTTAAGTGTGATAAATTGTCATTAAAGCCGATATCGCTATGATAATAACCAGATGTCTCTGAAAGGTGAAGGTCATAAAGGATCTGTTTTTCACACAGACGACTTCTTTGTGTAACAAAATTCTGGAGACATTTTGGTAAGAATTCATCTTGTGTAATATAAAAACATTTTCAGACAGTGAAATATAGGTTAATGGACAAGATTCTTTTTATACCCTGTTCTCAATGGTATATTTTCATTATCATAACGTTTAAACAAATTGAGTATACATGCCATCTTTATATTGTTTATATTGTAAATAGTGTATTATTTTCGAAACGCTGTGTTCAATATACATGGGGTTCAAGTGACATAAACGTTTATATTCGGTAACTTGAAATATCTGTATCGTATTTCCAATGCAGATGTGTATATTCCTTTATTTTAATTTCACGTCAGTTCCTTTTTTTTAAATAAGATATCATATCTATTGTAGATAATGTCAACCAATGCAATATCACCATCTAAATGCAGCAAGAACAGAGATACGTGTCCAGAAGGTAAGACAAATTCATTTATTCATTTGTTAAAAGTAGCTGAGATGTTTGAAATGATTAAATACAGGTGACACGAAATCCCCCAACCCTCCTTACCAAAGAAAAATATCAGACCAGAGATTTAATAAATTAACAAACAATCAAGTTGTTAAAGTAGAAAATGTTAGCGAAACAGTCTGTTTTTGAAAGACTAAAAGTTGGTTTTGCAAAAGGAAAAGGTAGTCAACGAACTGTACCAGGATTTTTGTGTATTGAAAATTTAATAATATTTCAGTGTATAGAATCTTTAGTACTTTAAAACCTTTATCAACTATGCATGATTGAGTTCTTTCACCATAAAGCTAGTTGCAATTGTACCTAATATTTTTCATAAATATTTCGTTACTGCGGTTCTATTAAAGATTGAAGATGCAAGGAAGTTTAATTGTCAATTTCATGAACGATACTTTAAAGATCGTTTATGAATATAAATGCAGACACAAAGAAAAATATATGAAAACATTGATTAACCAAACCGTTCAGAAAAGCAAGATTGAATTAGAACAATAAAAGAAGTTAACGTGAAATAGAATCATGTTTTTATTTCAATTCCGAGATTGACTATTGTCTTGTGTGTCTTTCCTTCCATCTCAGAAATGAAATAAAAAAACATTTTTCTTGATAAGATATTTACTTTGTTATGACATCAACTATGGGATTCGTCATGTATGCATGGTTGAAATCCACAATACATGAATTCCAATTACATTACGACATCGCATTGTGTATTTATATACGGTTTGTTATTAAATCATATGAGAATACTCATTAAGTATGCATGATGGAATTTTATCATTAATAACGGAACATTATGTTTTAAAGCGACAGTCTTTGATACAGACTGGCGGTGGTTCATATCAAACATTTTCTTCAAAACTCTATTTAAGACCGCCACAGTTGTATTTCTTGATAAAGTGAATGTTCCAAGAGATGAACATATTCAGATCCGTTCGTACAATGATGTCTTTTAATAATTGAAGCAAATTGTTGCCAATCGTTAACCATATCGAATTGAAATTGCAAGTTTAGTCCAAAAAGACATTCACGACGGAAACTATCATACTAAGTCGTTTTAGTAGATCTTATGTTTTAAAAAATTCGTTGACCTTTTTTGTGAAGTTCTGGAAAGCAATATTGTGGAACATATTGACCTGGTTGAATCATTTAATCTACGAGAGTCAAGTTTGTACAATGTTATGACTAAAGAAAGTAAAGTTGAAAGTGAAATAATGGTAGACTTGGAAAATTTATAAAGATAATTTATTTTCAAATCCTCAGGGACGTCCAAATTAGTTAGAATTTTCCAGAACTTATGAAATTTTTATGCATTTTATGAAGATAAAGAGACTCTATAATGTAACTGAAAGTATAACAGAAAGAAGGTAAAGAAGTTAGGTGTAATGACATCCAAGGCTCAGTAGAAAATGAACTGAAAAACAATGATCGATTCCTTGAATAATTTATGATACTCTTTGTAAACATTTGTAACATATAGTTACATATAGAGTTATATATTGACATTGGAAATACGCGACTCCTTGATAAACTATCAGTGTTTCAATATACATATTATACGATATTGGCAAACGTGCTGTATAGAATTGCTCCCATAGGATAGATTTCAGAATAGATGTGTTCCTTGGATTTATTATTGTCTTTAGCGTTAAAAGAAGATTTCAGAACCAGTTGTTTCTCTAATAAACAAGGAACGAACGAAGCACGAACTGCAAAACGAATTTTGAAATCCAAAATAACAGTTTGGCAATACATATGATATTGGTAGCATCAAACTATTCATATGAGGAGGTAGCCTATATCATCAAATTACACGATGCATGATTCACTTATCAAAATTCTTATTTTTTAAATGTTGTAATGTATTTCAGAATAGAGTACTTGGTAGAAAATATGATCTATAAAGTGATTTTTGTTTCTCAAATGACTTCAGAATAGGTTTTGATGTTCCTTCATCTGTAAGCTATTGAATTAAGAGTTTTAGATTGGGTGATCATCTTTCAGATTAAATATAATGTAGACAGGCCATTAAACATCCTAATCATGGCAGTTCTTTTCGTCTCCCTATCACTAGCACCACTTAATTTTTCCGTTCTAAGAGTGTCCCAATTATAGAAGGTAATGGAGAGGAAAGGGAGATAATTTTAACAGTATTGATGTGTCTGGTCTTTCTCGTGTTGATTTAAGCTGATACTTTCAGGAGGATGGAATTTTCTTCTCTTTCATCTTAGATTTACTTTAAATATTAGATATCAATATTGACACGGAAATGTTGAGTGAAGAAGGTCTACCTTAGGTCATATACTTACTTTGTACCATTAGTAGCTTTAAAACATTTAAGAATTTTTTGACCCATCCGCGTAGTCTATATCATAGTATACCAAGAATTAAGACATTATTGTGGTATTGAAGTACAACTGTATATTGAAAACATCTTTAATTTAATGGGAAAGGGGTCCGTGTGTTCTTTTCTTTGTGAAAATGTGCAAATAATTAATATAAGATTTTAGGTGATGATCAAAATGTCAGCAATTCATGGCGAACCTTTATCTATATTTTGAATACTGATGTCCTGTTGTAAGAGTCTGTTACCGTCTTGAGAATAGTTGCAGATGTGTTGATTCCGATACTTGAACCTTAATGGAGATATCACATTGATTAGAGCGTGCAATAGTTGGAACCTAGTGAACGGTATACCGACCTATACCAGCAATCAATAAATCCAATAAGAAGCAAACTAATGCATCTAAGGTTGAAAGTGTGAGACAGTTGAAAGAGATTATTTTATCTACGATGGGAACCCGTCAGATGTAATTTTTTTCACTCTAAGACCGTTCACGAAAAGAGTTTTGGAAATAAAGAATGTGATACATCTCTCAGATCTTTACAAAGATTCTATACGTAAGGAAGGGACTAAACATGTAACGTTTACCACGTATGTTTCGTATACTTCGCAATATTGGTAAATGTCAACAAACGCCTTGTGCCATGATCAAAATAATCATGCAAATAGGCAAATCTGCCACTGGTACAAATATGATCTATTATAAGGTTTATCATTTGCACATAACTGCGCTGTAAGATGTTACAAATATTAATGAATAGCACTCCCTTTACTAATTTGGTTAAAATTCAGATTTTTATGTTTCGTTTCATGTTTTTCTCTAAGGATGTCCTTAAACACATTGAATATGCTAGTTAAGACTGAATTTCATATTTTACTCCTCCTGCCTTCACGATCTGAAGAAAGAACATGCGTTCTTTAAAAATATCCAACAAAACTTACGATAAATCTTACTGACTACATAACTTGGGTTATTCTGTGATATTTTAAGGAAACATTTCTCTGGATCGTGGAGAATTTAGTAACTTCCAGAATAAATTTTCGAAATGAGCATCTTAATCGTTTTTAATCAGATTTTCTTTAAATTTGCAATTTACTGCTACTGTAGTAGCATTGTATGCCTACGGAATGTGTTTTTCTCTATAGTATATATATATATATAGTTATTATAGGCGTATCGACTATCTTTATATGTCTGTAATAACTTAGTTACGTGGATTAAATTTCGTTTGACATACGGTTACAAAAATTAACATAAAAATTTGAGATGATCTATTTTAAATCTTAATTGTACACATTTCAAAATTTCTCATCTCGCTGAAGAAAAATAATGAAGACTAGGATACACTCTGCTGTTCTTTTATGAAATTTAACGCCTTATCTGTCAAACATAAGAAGAGTCTTCTATTCCAAAGGTGTAATTATTTTGATGAAAAATGCAATCTTTTTATATTGTGAAAACAATGATAAGAACATGTACTTATCATTACTCTCATATTACACCGTGTGATGTTAAAATATTTTGAATCAAAAACTCTAACATGCATATTTCAACTCATTAAAATAAGTTTCTACACTAATGCACTGTGTTTTTACACGTATGATTCTTACAAGGCGTTGGCTAAATACATTGTAAATCAAAGTTACTGATCCGGTCGACGTAGGTAAATGGCCAATCATTTTCAAGCTTCCAATACTGACTAATGACATCCTGAAAGACAACAGAAGAAAAGTGACAAATTGTACTTCTTTAATAGGTTACACAGTTTTAATGTATTTTTCTACTTTGTTAAATTAAGCTCTGTAAGTCTGCTCGAGTCTAACCTAATGAATTCTGGCATATATATAGGAAAGTTTATGTCACAGTTCTATATAAGGGTTAAAACTCTATCTTCAGTGTAGAAATTACGACAGGAAAGACGGGAATTGATTATATGTCTTAAGATGAATTCAATAAAGATCGTTGCGTTATATAGCCAGTTCTGCTATCGACGTTCTAAATTATTTTTATAATAATTATCATATTTATATTGCTCCGCGACTGTCGTAATCTTGCTATGAATCGATCGTCAAAGATACACACCGAAAGGGCTAGAATCTTCTGTTCTACCACATTGTTTACAGAATTGCATTTTGCCACATCATTTGGTACGAATTGAATTATCAAATCCAAAATACTTATGAGATTTAAAAAAATATTAAAACAAACCTTCTTTTTGGAATATTAAATGTGGGACATTTCCACGTTATGACGCGAATGACGCGAATGACACGCAGTTGAAATTATTTATAAGCCTGGGTGGGTAATCCAGTGGCCGAGGTGATCATGTTAAAAGACTAGTATTATGTATTAAGTAATTAGATTGAAGTCAGATTATCAGAAGATACTGAGAGAGATACAGGAAAGACATTGATTTGACACTTGAAATATGTCAGTTATTGATAAAATTATCAGTTACTTCCCTCCCTTATTTTCCTTTATTACTACTTGAACATATTGATATGCATGTTTATTGATTTAGCTGTACTTTGAACCGAAAGTCATGCATGTTATGCACATCACGTACCATAGATTTGGCTAAATTTGTGCATTAGACTTTCTTCGCATTTTATCGAATAAAAAGTGAAGGATTGTATTTTGCCAATTCTGGATTTGGGCTAAAAAGGGAAAATTGTTTTGGAAGCACTCATTCATCATCCCTTACTAAAACAATTCATGTTTTTCAGGTTTGTTATTGAACAGCATTACACGTTAAGGACAAAACAAAAATGCTAATTATTTAATGAAGGAAATCGAAATAATAAGGCAGATAAAGATAGTTAGCTAGTTTGGAAAGATAATATACGCCCATTGGCGTTCATCCATGGTTGATAATAAAAATGTCCACCATGTTTCTCAAACTCTGTTTAATAACTCCTATTGTATAATTTTCGATTTTTCTAAGTTTCTATAGGGTTCATCCAAGTTTTGTCAAATTCTGTTAAGAATTGTGCCTTCGAACGTGTTTACGAAATAAAAACTTGAACGTGTCATCTAGAACAAGGGCAATAAGTCAGACATACTAAGTATATTTCGATCTTTCTGATTTTCATCCTCCGCTGATTACAAGCATGCACATCAAGTTTCGTCAAGATCCGCCAAGAATTTTGCTTTCAAGAGTGTTTATGAGCTAAAAATTGAATTTTTCAAGAACAAGGGTAATAACTCATACTAAATATTTTTCGATTTGTGTGATTTTCCTGATTTTCAATAGGGTTCATCCTTGAGTGGTTACGAACACTCACGCCAAGTTTATCTATTGTTCTGTGACCTAGGGCAGTGCTTTCGCTGTGACACGGTTCAATACACCCTTACATGTCTTTTCAACTAAAATCATACTAATGATATAGTACTAATTTTCACATAATTAATAGACTTATCTTTCGCTCTGTGACTAGGCCAGTGCTTTCATTGAGACCCTCTCAATACACCCTAACACCAAGTTTTGTCAAAATCTGCCAAGAATTGTTCCTTACGAGCAGCTGTGGACGGGCCAACGGACGCACATGGGTGACGCCATTTCATGTGGGCGTGTAGAGAGTGTTCACTAGATTTACACATTTAGGTATTATGGAAAATTAGTGTTGATTAAGGACACTTTAGTGTTGGGGAAACTTACAGATAATTGCATTTTGGCACAAGATTAATAAAATTCCGCCACGTTAATAAATTATTTCAATAAGTATTGACTTAATTAAGTTATTAGTAAGATGAAAATAAGCAGTCTTTTAGTACATTTCATTATATCAAGAGCACTTGAATATCTTAACAAATTTAAAATTCATAATAGTTAAAATTGATTCTTGTTCTGTCTATAGTTAAATATAGTGGATGTTTTCGTCATATCGTTTCCATCTATTTAAATGATTTACTTGACGTCTGTATCATTTTTTCTGAGCACCATTATCAGATTGTAAGAAGTAAATATATTATATAATGTTTATTCCACATGAGAGCCTGATAATTCTATGATAACTGATATCATTATCAATGTTGAAATCATTTCAATAAATCTAAATTATCAATAGGCAGTAATTCTATATAATCAAATCTTTTACATCACCTATTCAATTATACCCAAGAAAATGCGCAATTCAAGCATTCTTGAGAGCTTTTAAAGGAATGATGTTCCTTAATATCAGAGTTAGTTATTTTGGAACAATCCTGTAATTATGTTGTGATTCGGACTTGCAGGTGACCAAAGTGGCTCAAAGAATTCCTAAATATCGAATTATGAGAAATTATAGAATTAGTACTATTTCTACCTATAAGAGTGCGTTACATTCGTGGTTATCCTCATTTTATAGTATACTCAGTACCAGTAACGTGGTAAATAGTACACAATTAGGTAACCCAATATTATCTGGATTTAATATCAAAGCTATAACATAACACAATGAAATACCAACCAATTTATACCGGCATTTATACATATTCTTATCTTCTGGAAATCAATGTCTTAAACATAGTTGTAGGTATGTGCCAACTTCTTGGTATTCCTTCAAGTAATGAAGGGATACAGTGTTCAAGTTCAATGGAATGGGAAATACAGTACACATACACCACTTAGTCCAATTCCATCCAACGGTTACCCACTATGGATTTAGGCTAGGCGACTGGATTCTCAATCGCCTACTCATTGTGTTTATCGTAATATGCTTTGAAGGGACTTATTGGTTATTAATATGATACGCCTTATTTTAATTTACATTTTGAAATGTTTTGTTGAATAGTTACTCTTAGGCTATTAAAGAGGAAAAATAAGACTACAATATACCTTGAAAGTAAAGACGAAGGTCTTTGTAATTTTGTATATTATATGGATTTGAACATGGCTAGAAAATCTTTTTGTGTTCAAATTTTTTAAGTGGAATATCTCACCTTAGTCACCCTCTTTTTGTAGTTACAACCTCATGTTCCATCGAATTGTAGTCAAATTTTTTATATTGTACAACTAGAACATAACATACCTACCACACATCAGACAGAATTATATATACCATTTATAATTTACATCCTTAACACATACAGTACATAACTTTTTCATCATGTAACTTCGGAATTTTAAAAACAATTTCTTGTGCTATGTATGTCATGAACAATTGTCTCATGTTAAATACCTACCTTACAGTTCCGCACTTAAAGACAGTGCATGGTGTTGGCTTTTTATTATTCATCTGTAATGAAAAATGATATAAAAGAATTGTGTGATACCGCTTAAAATGCTATGACGCATTTTGTTTTTAACAATATTTCTCATTTGTATATTCAGGACACGAAATGATCAAATGTTTAGACGGAGAAGAGGGATATGAGTGTAAACAATGCGGGGATAGTTCCTTTCAACCTAACAGCAACAGATTGGGTGATAAATGTCGTTTAAGGTGGGTACCATTTTTCAAAGTCAGTTGCTGGGTAAAATTATCTGGTTGCTCACATTGAAATATCACTGCATTTAATTTGAAGGTTTTTGTTTGCTGGAGATCTTTGCTTACTTTCAAGGCTATTTAGATCCTGTTTACGTTACTGTGTTGTACCCCGAGTATCATAAGATATTATCGGAACTGACAGTGCATCCCAAATGCTACCCATTAATTCTAGATCAAGTTGAAATACCAAGCTTTCTAATCAAATTACCGCGCCACCTCATTAAGGTTCTATCGTAAAGATATATTTCATCTTATCAATCAGCTTTCAATTTCATTTCCTCCCTTTCAATCAACCTCTATCATTGAACTACTGATATCACTGAGGAGACCAAAGCTAGTAGTCTATCTTCATTAGTAAAGACATAGGACAGGCAATGTCAAATTATTGTACGATTAACATAGAATATCCGCTGTGTACATTCTAGAATTATACGGAAACTTTGAAAAAGAAATTGATTGTAAGGTTACACTGGATTTTTGAAGAGAAGAATATTTACTTCGAGTACTATTTTTTGTACTCTAGGACACAAAGTTTCGAATCGGACTCCTCGCTTAGATTTCAACATAAATACGCCATATTGAAACGATGTTGATAAGAACGAACTGGCCAAAGCCTGGTTTATTTTAACACAGAGTACAAACGATGAGATGTCAAGGCGCTGAACAGAAATCATCTCATCTCGGAGATTAATTTGATAGAGATAGGTTTAATCAAGGCAAAATTTGAGTATTATAGTTGGCATGGCTCCAGCTATCCTATCTACCTACACCTGTTTACATACTTTATAAAGATAATTTCTACTCTAATACAAGAAATAAAAACTGATAATTAGATGATATCGAAGCTGACCGTCCATGTTTTTTTTTTATATCAAAACACTTCAGGGGTTGAAGAATTTTGATACATTCGTGTGGGTAATTAAGCCAAAGTCATTCATAAAAAAAGAAATGTACTTGATATTATTCGATTCAATGCCGAAAACAAGAGTCCAGTAATGACAAATTGTACAGACCGCAACCACCAATCTCAACATTAGTCTGTTACAGTAGTAACAGTACATAATCAAATTACTTGAGATCACCACGGGAGATTTTAGACGGTGCCTTATTTTTAAGATTTAGATCCTTCCATGATGTAATTCAGAAGTCGATATTAATCTTCAATGCCCAGATGATGTCTAAATGTAATTCGTCATATTATTACATTAATAAATATAAATAACAGAAAATGTATATCGCAAAAAGAATTTGAGAAGTGGAAAAAACTGCTCGATCTTCCAGTGTTAAACTTGAGTGAAAAGTCATATCAAGATAAATTATAAATGTCATTTCACACGATTAACCAGTCTTCTGAAATGATCTAAAATCAATTTCTATTCCTTGTCGACTCATATCATTCACGACTTTTATGGTTTTAGCCACTATTTTGGGAATTGGTTGAATATTTTATAAGAAAGTGGAACCCGAGCAATAATAAAATTTTATTTTTGAGACTTTTTACATTAGAATTTTTAGTTAGTCATTAGATTATAAACATTGCATCACCAGATGACCCCGGAGGACCACATGAAATGTAAAAACCTGTAGATTTAAAAGTGATACTTGTTGGTTTCATTTTAAAGGGCATCTGGACATTAGCGGTCATTCAAATATGCCAGAGAATCACCTCCTTTATTTTACCAGCACTTCGAATCAAATGCTTCAAAAAGAAGGCCTTCTTTTTTGCAGGAAATCTTGCAGTGGGCCATACCAAGATTTTGCTGATTATGGCAGTACAGTTGCTGATGCCCATTGTAAATGTACGGATGGCTACCATTTTGAAAACGAAGATCAGAGAGCATGCGTACCAAACAGGGTTTGTGGGAAGGGTTATGGCCAAGGAACTTACGGTTGGTATTTTAACACTATTTTCGAACATTTTGAACCAAAAGGGTATATGCATATTTTGGCCAATAACTATTTTTTATATATGAATTTATATGTTCTTTGATTTTTGGAATGCGATTTTTAGGAACCACCTACTACTTGTTTGTCTTATTTTCAAAGAGATCAAAAGTTCCAAAAGCGCTATATCCTTTTGGTTCAGTTACGTCAAAAAATATACTACTGCCATTCGACTTTCGACTTTCAAATGTTATGCTATTTTGGTTCAAAAAGTTCTAATAACTCGTTTTATAAATAGTTCTTTTTAATATTGTGTGTAAAGTTATATTTTTAATATGGCTGAATTTCATTGCTAATAGATATATTTTCACCATGCTTTAAGAAACACTTTGCTGATTGACACTGCATGATAATGCTTGTACCTTTTATAAATGTACATGTATTTCTAATACGTTATATAACACACAACGGTAGTTTACTTTAACATGCATCCGATCAAAATACAACTTCGTGAATTATGAATTAAATTAACGTAGGTAGAAGATAGCAAATATAATCACTCAAGAGGAAACGGAAAGGGGTATTCAACTTGGACGAATTTACTACAGTACCGGTATCGTAAAAGTCAACTCAGTTTGGTCATTGTTGTGCAGTTAATAAGTCAATATCCATTACAGTAAATCTGTATGCATTTTAGTAAGTCAGTGTGTACTTGATTAAGTCAGCCAATCAGAAAAGTGTTTCTTTAGTAGGATAAATAACGAAATAGTTTACTCATGAAAGGCATGTTGCGTTAGTTGTAAATTTCATAGACTTGATTTGGAGTAGACTTTAATTCTAGGAAGATAACTACTTATTTTAACATCATTTACTGTAGTTTAACATTGATGTGTAGGTACGAACAGTACTGTTGCAAAAATATGAAAACATTACTTGTCTAATCAAGAAGACGTGGAATATCACAAAACATTCCTAGGACGCAAAAAGTACTGAAAACTGTCTTGATGGACATAACGTGTTAACATTACTTTGAGTATATAGATTATCTATATATGCCCTTACTCGTAAAACATAGAGCATGGTGAAAGTAGTGGTATAATTTTCTTACAGGATACCGTAAAGGAGATAGTGGTAATTATCATATTTTAGGTCATTTTCATCTCGAACAAATCCAGTAACAAACTTTCTTTCTAACCTTATGTGGAAGGACACATTTTAACATCCATCCAAACAATATTCTATTCCCATAATATGACGAGCCCACTCAGTAGTCCGTCATTTGCATGGATCAAGAACCTATTGCTTCACTTAACGACCATGTAATTTTACAATCACCTACCTCTGCAGTTTCTTTTTGAAAGAATATGCAAGATGTAGCAAGAACCAATGAAACAGGAAACACATCTTCAAAGCTATCTGAAACTGTCAACTGATTTGCTGATGATGTCTACAAACGTGATTAATATTTGCTATGGTTATTTATGTTATGTATATAGATCTTTATCTTTTGTATGCGAAGTATGCCCGTATTTAAGCACCAACATATGCATAATTTGTCATACTCTCTTCTTTTTCGAACACTGTCAAAGATATAGACATTTTTATTGTCAATAAGTGACATTAAAATATATCTTCGTCGCTATGTCGGGCTGATCAGATCCGAAAATTTGTTTTTGTATGAAAACGATAGTTTTGAGAGTGTTATATATTGTGATTGTTGTAGTAATATGTATATGTAATTGTATAATTATGTATGTCATGGTGATGGTATTAATTTATTATCATAAATGTATAACGTCTATTATTGAAACATTAAAATGGAATCCCTTATTTAGCAAATGCTATTTTAAAAATGACTGATTTCTATTACAATTCTGCCAAAAGTCTAATCTCAATTTATCTAAACTGATTAGTTCACACCATTGTTTTGAATTTTTAAATGTAGGATTAATAATAGAATTAGAGTACTGTGGTTTTGTATTCTGTAAGTGTAATTGCCAGCTTTTAGATGTTAAGAGGTTTGACCACATGATTATATATGTGGCATGGAAATTTTTTTTTGCCCACCTATGGCAAGGGTTCGATTTTGATTTCGAGGAATTGTATAAACGTAGGAAATGAAACCCGCTAGCGTTTGTGATGTGTGGTCAAACCTCAATTGTTATAGATATAGATGGTGGATGTTTTGTAGCTTCATTTAGTAAATAAATGCTGGATGAGAAATATTAAACTAGTATTTTCTGTGTTTCAGGTGTTTGCGAATTCTGTTTAACTAAACAGATGTATTCTGATACAGAGGGTAGAGTACAGAGATGCAAACCTTTAACTAAGTAAGTAAATATATTTTTATTGAAATGTTAAATTTATTGCTGAACAATTTGGGGATTTTCATATACACCGCTCTGTGGTTCATTATGTTACGAAAATCAAAACCTGAAGTTTGCTTCAGAACGAAATTGTTAATGAAAGAATCTGAGCATCTTGAGTTTTAACGTCTGTGGGCATTTAAAGTCGTCAATTAGGAGAATCTAACCAATCGCCTTCGTCGTCCTCAGCTCACTGACGACTGAATAATCGCAGTTGCCATCAGTAGCTCATGTAGTTCTACTTTCGTATGGTCGACCAAATTGGTCAGAATTTGAAACATTCCAGTTGATCTTAGTGTCGGTCAATTTCTCAATATGAAAGTTTTGCTCGTGTCCGCTTCAACTTCAACGGACACGATGAGATGACCTGAATAATTGATTGACATAGGCCAATCGTTGGACTTCTGAAAAGCTGAAGTGACTATCATTTCTTTTCATTAAAATGTGTGTGTTCAGTCCAGGAATACACTGAAATAATATTAACCAATGCTTCATTTATAGTTGTGAGAAAAATAATAGATGTGTCGTCAAGAAAAGTAACGGTACATTTGATAATGTTTGTGGTCCTGTTGTTAAAGGTATTTATTCATTGTTTCATAATATAAATAAATCAGCATGTAAATGATCTCTCTAATGCGATTCTTCCCTCGAATATTCAAACTGGTTTGATGGACTGACATAGAAACGGCATGTCCTGACAATATACCCCCATGACACAAAACATGACCTTGTTATCTTTATTTGACCAATCAGGTAACGAAAAATTCATCGCTCATTTACTTTTAAATTCATTTCTGTTCAAATCAGTTTCTATTATTTCAATAAGTTAAATACATACAAGTAACTACAATCGAAATATTGAAATGGGCTTACAACCATCGTTGTTATTTCAGATACCAATGATTGTAGTAGCGTTGTAAAAGGTCCAGAAGACAGTGGTGTTAGTGGTAGTTTAGCTCTGATTCTAGGAGCATCTTTTGCTGTTTTTGTTATCATTGCCATCGTAGTCGTTTTAATCCTTTGTTTATTGAGACGACGAAAGCAAAGAAGGAGAGGTCAAAAACCTCTTACAAGTGAACATTTGGAAATGTTAAAAGCTCGGCTTTTAGAACAATGTGAAAAGGACGATGCACTTTGTAAAAAAAGTAAGATTTTTAATTTGATTAAATATATTTTAATTGTAAGCATAATCCTTTCTTTACTGTTCTCCGACAAGAACGGCATTTTGAAGCACTCTTTGAGTTGCTATCAGTGTAATCATCATCTTATTCAACCAAGTACTAACAGTGCGAAACGTAAAACGAAACCCGAAATTCAAAACAACACATTGGCGAAACTATAGGTAGCAGCTAATGAACATTTCACATGAGAAGTATATAAATTTGTTTTGTTTTTATTACAGCCATTTCTACATCATTCCGAGTTATTGAAGATAGAATTGATCGGCAAATCTGGACTTTGCCTCAAGAATTGTTTAGATCACATTATCAACCTGGACGTTATGAGATTTTAGTTGAAAAATACAAAGGTAATTATATCATTATCAGTTGGCGTTAGTCTTCTAGCGACCATAGGATCTGTGAAACAAAACTGGCCAATACCTAATAATCAGCTTGATGGTCGTAGATTTCGACGGTCAAATCGACAACCATATCAAATTTTTTCCAGAAAACTGGTAAAACTGGTTTCAGAGTAGTAAGTTAAGTGTCAGATACGTATCAATCGCTGTAAAATAAATCAGGTTTAAACTGGTTAGAACTGTCGAGTTCTTCTTTTCAATGCATTAAGATGTCAGTGTTATTGATGTCATTTGTTCTTGTAGAGAGTCAAGAAAAATATGCTGTAAATGGTTATTTGAGAGAATGGAGGGAGTGGAAAGGTTGTAATCAAGAATCAGTCACAGAACTATTTCATTGTTTGGGACAGTGCAAAAGAGATGACATTATTTATGAAATTTGTAATAAATTAAGAGATGACATAGGTAAGATATTTGTCCAAGTCATAACTGATAACTGATTTCGACCGTTGGTTTTTTAGGAAATAAAGTAAATTTTATGATTACTTCCCTGTTAAATGAGAGAATTCAACCTTTAGATACCATTATCTTCTTCTAAACCCTTTGACCTTGTGTATATTTTGATTGTGATATTTTAATGGAACATTAAGTGGTGACATCTTCATTATTCGTTCTAACATTGTTATTGTATTTTCATTTTATTTTATTTCTCATTTAATTTCGATTTCAGATATAACATTTGACGAAGAGGCAGGTATAGATGCTAATAATCCTAGTAATAGAGCGAAAAATTCCTTTATGTCTGACATAGTAGACATCTTCTTTCCCTGCCTTAAATCACCTTCTAAAGATACTAAAAATAGAAAGGCAGAGGGCGGCGAAACAACAGACAAACTTTTAGAAATGAAATCATGTACACCACCAGACGTTGATGTTAAAAGTGCTGGTAATCTATACAGAGAACGAGCTCATCCAAGTGCCCCAGTTTTCTCAGACGATAGCAATTCGGTTGTTGACCCCCAACTACAAGGATATGATAGGCAATTTTCTTGTCCTGTTCAGTGTACAACATGATTTGTGAACTGTTCGCCATTTCTTTTTTACAAAACATGTTTTATGATAAAAACTCTTTGTGAATGGATATTCCTCTGGGAAACAAACATTATGTGAAACGGTTAAATCGTTTTGGCATAATAAGGTATTAACGAATCTGTATTTGTTGGTGATAAGTGTGATGGCATGCCAGTGTTTGCTGGGGAAATTGGCGGTTTTATTGAGAGAATTCAACTTGCCATGGAAAACACAGCTGTAAAGGAATCTTGGCTTCAGATAATTTACCATCGACAAAACGACAATGGCATTGCTTGCTTTGTATTAAGAAAGTGTGTACATCATACTGATATTGGCGCTAACGAGTAACACAGTGTTATGGTGTGTCGAGATACAAATAGTGCTAAATTCCATGGATACACCTCTACAAAATGTGAACTTAATTATTATTAAAACACATCTCTATCCATTACCAGCGAACAAGTCTTTCTTATTCAAACAGAAGTTATGAAATATATCAAGTTGGATATACCTTTTAAACAAAGTACTTGCCACTTATCATGGTATTGTGAAAGTTGTATATATCATTTAATCATGCGACTTCAAAAGTCGTCATCTATGTTATTCATGAACGAGTTTTAATATTATAATGCGGAATATGTTTTATTAAGTATTAAAAGTGCAACGTGTAGATTTCTGTAGCTGTTTACCCTACCTGTTCCTACTCGACGTATATGTCTGAAAGATGCAGCAGATGCAGCCATGTAACTGTTAGTGCACAGCGCTTGAAATCTCATCTTTATGCTCCTTTAATCTTTATTTCATTATATACTATGTATGTATGACGATTTCGTGTATAGAAAAACGATCTTCAGGCTATTTTAGACCTGCATGTAAACTGCACAATAAGGAATGTAGAAAAGATTGAAACAGTAAATTTTTATTTTCAATAGTACACTTAGGTTTTGTTTTTGAATTTATTTTTCTTAAAGGTATATAAGCATCATTAACTGTTGTTACATTGCTATAATATTAATTCGCTTCATTGTAATATCAAAGTTGCTTTGTCATCCTTAGCATGACATTTTCTTTTTGTGTTCTCATTTATGATTTCCTTATCATTATCATAATTATGTATTCTACAAGGTAAACTTACGGTTACCACGCATTTCTTGATAAACAAGACTACTTTTCAAATAATCGTTCGAAATTGACATCACCCTCTTATGTGAATAATAGGCCTAATGTCATGATTAATTCCATAATTTTTTTTTTTAAATTATAATAAACTCAGTAAAGGGGACCTCACACCAGTTGCCTGTGTTGCGAATAAGAACAAAGGTCATAAGTACCTGATTTGTGAGTTCGGTACTCAAAACCGCTTTTAGTATTCGCAACCATACACAACTGGTAATCGCTATGGTGTGAGGGTACCTTAAGGCTACCCTAAAACATTTCTAGGAAAAATCTATTTACAAATTTTCTCTGGCTTCCAGAAGTCATTTGACATGTTAGGTTTTTTCTATCACGACAATTTTCTTTGCTCAGCGACTTGCTGTGACCATTTTGGTATAACCAAGTCCACATTTCGTCTTGTTTGAAAAAGAACTGTGGTTAAGCTGCATGTAAACGTTCCGGAAAACGTATGAGAAACTGTAAAATAAAAATTAAAATCTGGTTCTATGATGTTATTCTAACTATCTTGTGCAATGAATAGTAAGATTAATATCGAACGCATTTCAATAATTGTCGTCTAAAACGTTTACAAATGTTATGAAAATCTGTATTGTGAAATTTTTTCATCTTTTTTTGGATATAAATGAAATATATTATTTTTGTGTATATGAAATTCGGTTTATTTTTGTTGATGAAAGTGATTATTATTGTATCCATTCTGTTTATTTCATATTTCGGTCTTGTAATAAACAAATATTTTCTATTTATCCTGTTATACATGCATTTGAAATATATTATGTCAGTCAGACTGATGAGACAAGAATAATTTCTGCCCAGCATTGCTGCAATAGAATACTGTTGTCATTTAACAGGGATATCTTCACTCTTACATTGTGTCTGAATATACCAACAAAGTCGTTTATCTAAGTCCTTATGTATTTTCAACGTTTGTCGTATTCAATCTCTCATCATTTCCAGGCCCGTAGCAAGTGTTTGGTAAGGCAATGCCTCGGAGAAAAATGGATTACATTAAGCTATGAAGTAAAAAAAAAACAACAGGAGATGATTTCGTTAAAAAGAGATGTTTGCTTGTTTATGCTGTTTGTTCGCATCTATTAGCTATTAGGCAGAACAACACCCAAATACTGATGCCTTTGTATTCATTGATGGAAACGGTAAGAGAACAGCACTAACTTCTTAAGAGATATATGATCAAACTGTCCCACTCTCTAAACATGTGAAGAATCTTGGTCGGAATACTGGGGACATCTTGTGCAATCTACTGCCTGAATCACCAAATGCATTTGTTGCTTACTGGTTGTACCTAAGATGTTAAAATGAGAGGAAATGATTATTAACATCCATCTTGGATTGTTTTCTGTTATAAGAACATGTCCAGAAGTCAGTGATGTCTTGGTTCCAGATACTTTGCTAGTAAATGAATTGTGAGCATATGTAGTACCTCATCAAGGTTCTAATTTAAATGTGAATAACAGAAATATTTTGCAAGGAGAAATTCGTGGCCAATGGTATTGCCGTTGGTATGTTATGCTTCTAGACAAAATTCCTTTAAACAGAAACAATAAACCTGATAGAAAAACCTTACAAAAGTATGCTGCTCAACATTTTAATCTAAGCTTCCTGTTATGTCCATATTGACATAGGTATTATTTTAATGCCCACTGGCCCTTCTCTGGTCAAAGTTTGAAAGTAAAATGCAAGCGAGAAAATATATCCAAACTGCAAACTATTAATGAAAGGCAAAAAGTAATGAACACATGGAAATATAAAAGTTACAGAGTACGAATAAATGTATTTTCAAAACTAAAATTTATCGATATTTCTGTAATTTATAATAATACATAATATTCAAATAGTACAAAATTATTGTTCACATGGGCTTGGATTCTCCCAATCAAATAATGCAGAGCTGGATGTTCCGTTTCTCTACGGGTAAATCCACTTGCCGTCAACTGAGGAATTTTTTAAAAATCGTGTTAGACTTTGAAATTTGTACCCAACAGCAACAAAAGTTTGCAACAATTTGTAACAACGAATATTCCAGTATCCTACAATGACGATATACATCAAAATTAATTTTCATTATAAACAGATTGGGATATGATCAATACTTACAAAGCATTGCGCCCATCGAGTGATAATCAAAATTATGACACAAGGCAAGAAATACAAATTTTCTGAAGGTATTTCGTATTCTAAGGGAAGTAACTTGTATTAAAACTCAAACAGTCTTTCTTGCGATTTTTCAAAATCGTGATAAAATCAGTAGACTTTTGACTGAATCAAAAATTGAATTATTGAATAATCAAACAAATTTGAAATCAGAAAGGTCAAAATAATAAATATTTTTGAATTAGATACACATGCATTAATTATATGCTGTTTCATAAAGACCAATTTCAAGATCAAATTAAAATATAACAATTTGTAGTTTCCCCCAAAACAGACAAAAATGCAAATCTTGATGTTTCTGTTGAGGTGATTTATTTTTCTGCAGGTCGATCCACTTATCGTTTATGATCTGAAAAGGTTGATATATATCTCCTGATCTTGGTCAATAAATTTTCCTGTTCAAGACAATATTTCTTGACTATATGGAAGGTATTGTGTGATTGACTATACTGACTAACCACTTTTAATACTATAAGCTTCTATATTTGACTGATTTGCTTAAATAAGGACAACATTTGCTGGTAAAAATTTCGTCAAGATCAAGAAGGTCACATGTTGTAACCTGCAAAAATATCACGAAAACAAAAACATTCAGATCTGTTTTTATATGTACATAATAGAATAAATTTTTTTAATAGCTGTGCCTCTTGAAATATCTAAAATATCAACACACACATCACAATAAGAGAAAGGTGAGGTGCTGTCTTGTCTGGTGCATGACAGCTCTTATCTTTTTTCAGGGGATAAAATTTTGGGAATAATTGTGTCTTTCCACTGTTCGTCAGAGACATTTTTAGCCCAGTCTGGAACATTAGACATAGGCAATTTAAAACCTGCCATGGCTGCCTTTATTTCTGCAGCATGATTTTCGTCCATTTTGATGGAGTTTGTGTTGGAATGATCAGGTTGGTTCCACAATATATCTGATTTATCAGGTTTTGGTAACTCTGGAGCTTGAAGGTATGAACCAGCCGATCCACTGGGATAATGTGTAAGATGGGGCTGGTGACAGTCGACTGGTTCACTTGTTCTCCAAGGTTGACTAAGTGATGATGTTCTGCCAGTTGAGTTACTGTTAGCACTTGAACAAGACATTAGAATGTTCCCTTCAGTCGAATTGGCATTATCATGCGAACTCAGTCCACTGTTGGACATTTCTCCTTCGTCTTCATGTATGTAGGCATTTGATAACTCAACTGGGTCTTGAGGAAGCAATTCATATCCACCTATTTCAGGACCATCATCAATATCATCACTGTCGGATGTACCTGGGGGAATTATGACCTCTGGAAAATCTAAATTTTCAATACTATCTATGTCGTTAATCACGTTTTTCAATTCATCTTCGGGTACGGGAGCCATGACTTATTCAAGAATTGTCATACAATTTATATGATATTGTTTAGTGGAATATTTTCTTATTTAATTTCAGTTTCATACACAATTGAACTATAATTTATCAGCAATAAGCGGCCATATTTGTTTTGATATATAAACGACCACATACCTATTCGACCATATAAGCTACCTATTCGACCTGAAATCCATTGTAGTCAAATCGACTCGTTTAATTTTAACCTAAAGAGCTCGCCTTTGCTTTTCTTTTTTGTTTTAAGTTGATTCACGAAAAGATGAAATGAAACTTAAATAGAATATGATACAAATTATTCGGTATAACAAATCTAATATGATGTATATTAAAAAATTTATTCGGATCGTTTGATATTATTCCATCAAATTAAATTTCCAATATGTCTGCGTCCATAAATAAATTTAAATCCAGTACAGGTATTGTGTAACTAAACTGAAAACTTGTCTTTGTCCTGATACGACCAGCTCAAACCTGAAATAATATTATTACATATGCATCTTTCACCAAAAGATTCCCATATACCGGTAATAGGATTTCAGCTGAACGAAAATCATAGTCGAGTAAGTGAAGCCCATTGGGCATTATTATTTTATGAACACGGTAACAAATTAATACAAGGTCTACGCTACCTACGGTACGGTAGTTTGTATGAACAATGGTTATGGACTTAATACGTTATGATAGTTTAATGCTTTCATTACTATGATAATATGAATGAAGGCATGGCCTTGAATGAGAGCGCAAGTTATTGATAAAATAACAATAATTGATGATAATCAAATAAACGAAATTCTGTAGACAATCTTTTATAAAGTATCTAGAGAAACTTCTTTAAGGTGTGAAAGTAATCATCTATAACGATGACACCATCATTGCTTGGGAGAAAGTCTTGGGAAATTATGTCAAAGCTGTCATTTTATTCCTTATGACGCATAGCATATCCAGGAAAAATAAAAACACAACATAAGGGTTGTTAAGTTGGTACAAAAAATCCCTTTCTGTGTTTGATCCGCCATCTGTTTTCTCATTTTTTTTGACTACCCGTGGGACATAAATTTTCTGAAACGAATTGATGTATATGTATGTGTTACCATTATAGAGAGCTTCGCTCTCGATGGCTTTGTCGTCGAGAGAGCTGCGCTCTCATATTATGTGTGGACCACTTTTCTGTGTAATTATTTATCAGTTTATGGTTTATGTGAGGGGACTGATACTAGTGCCAGTTGTGTAATAAAACACCCAAAAATGTTCAGGGCAAACAGGGTTCGCACAGCCTTGAAAAACCCTTGAATCCCGTCCATTGCCTTGAAAAACCTTGATTTCAAAAAAAGACTTTGAAAACACCATAAAAAACCCATTTTCTCTTGAAAAGTCCTTGAATTTTGAATAAAGTCAAATTGTGTATATTTTTATCATTAACCCCATTGACTAATATTAACTATCTTTATTGATTTCACAGTTCAGAAGTTAGGTACATGTGTATTCTGTCAGACTAATATCCTTGAAAAGTCCTTGAATTTCAAAGTCCATAGTCCTTGAAAAGTCTTTGAATTTTTGAGGCAAAGTGCTGTATGAACTCTGGCTAAGAATCTCTCCTGTCTTTCATTGTCCTTGTATACTAGCTCACGAAAAAAATTAGCATTGTTATATTTTCAGATAAAGCAGATAAATTAATTAAATTGTTTAATTCACCAGTGACAAATATGAGTAGCAATGGTCAAAGTGAGCAGAGCTTATATGGTGGAGCAATGACAGTTATTTTACCACCTCAAGCTATTGATGTCAGGTATGTAGATCTTTGTGAGTCACTGCCTATTATCTTTTGACTGTCATCATTAATATATCATTTTTTTGCATTGCTAATAATGAGTTAGATAAGTGATATGGATGCCTGTATCCTATTATTACCAGAATTTTAGGCAAAATATATTGATTCTTTGGAATTCAATTTTCAATCATCACTTCGCTGTTTATTTCCATCTTTTTAGCTTCAATCGGGAATGCAATTCAGTATCAAATTAATGGGGATAAATTAAAAAACCATTCAACAAATACAGAATAATATTCTCTATTTCAGTCAAATTCGAGATGTTCCTGATAATCAAGAAGTGTTTACCCATAATGTAACCGATCAGAGTATAATCTTTGATATATTAGAGTATATTGAAGAACCTGATCATCAAGCTATACAGTAAGTTAACAAGTATTTTGATAGTTATTAGGGTGATTGAAAGTAAAAAGTTACTATCGAGCGACAATTTACTATTCAATAGTACCAGGGTTAAAGCAAAGTTTATAACAAATGTGATGTTAATTTTCAATTTTTAAATCAAAATATTATAGATGATTATCATATACTATATAATAATATTTTGAATTAATCATATTAGGGAGGAGATATAAGATAAAATGCATTATTTTTTTTTTGCAAAATGAAAGTAAATATATTCTTTCCTGTTGCTAGAGATTGTAATTTAAATACCAAAAAAAAACAACTGTTTATCTGATCAGTTCTGGGAAATTAGGTGATTACGAGTTAATTATGAAATTTTGAGACAAACTGGTATTTTTCCTAATGAACTGTACTTTCTATTCATACAAGTTATATATATCTGCTAATTAATAATTGAATATATATATGTATAAATGAAAACAAAGTTACCAATCTATAAAGGAAATGGTATCTTATTCTGTAACTTTCAGATCACATTTTCAAGAAGTAGCTGAATATAACAAAGCCAGTGATAATGATGTCACTAAAATTATTAGTATAGAGGAGATCAGTAAAGATGAACTTTTACTGACAGAGTAAGTTGCCATATAATATTATTGTATGAAAAGTGAAAAATGTTTCCAATCCTTTCAATGGCAACGATAAAAATTGAAATTTAATTATTCTAGTGATGCGGGTCTGCTGTTTAGATTCCTATAATATTTTAAGTAATGATTGTCAATCATGGAACTGTAGAGGAAAGTTTCATATTGTCAGACAATGGGGAAAAAAGTGATAGATTCTAGAATTTTCTTAAGATGACAGCAGAATGGTGCTGAAATTGTATGAACCCTTATTTCTGTCTTATTTAAGATTTTAAATGTTATATAAGTGGTGTTTTTTCCAGATGTACTAAAGCATATTATGTATTGGGCCAACAAAAAGTAGCAAAATTTAATGAAACAGCCAAAAATCTGATGAATCTTCATCTTGGGCTGTTTAGATTACCTCAATTTTCAACAGATATTCTGATAACATCAAATGACCCAGTTATTATAAGGTTAGTGTACATATTTCCTTATTGTGTTTTAACAATTGTGAAAAACAATCGGGGACATTCAAAATAAGCTAATGATCAGGTCATAAGGGTGTATCCTTAAAGATAAAAATATATTTTTACCCTATAAACTGCATGATATTTACTTATTACCTTTTATTTTCCAGTCCAGAGAGTAGCAGTCATAATGCTATTCCTACATCGGCCGATAGGTGGACAGTGATGGATATTAAACGTGTTATAACTTCACTAAAACTATTAGATACGGGACTCTTTGAATAAGTTGTGGTTATTTCTCAATGATATCCACTATTACCAAGGGGGGTCCTAAATTCTATGCCAGTGAGAGTTAAAGGGTCCTAATGTAAAGGCTATCTGGTGTCCAGAAATCCTCTGTCACAGTGACAGAACCAATTGTATTTCTTTATGAGATGCATTTTTCAGCATGAAAGCTGTGAAATTTGAAGATTAAATTAGCCCACATTCAGAATTAAAATCTGTAACATTTGGATTAAATTTTTTTTAGCCCTGCTAGTTTCTTATAATTTATGCAAAATAAAGTGACATTTAACCAACCTGCATGTTCTATGCACTGAGAAGAAACCCTAGTCATATGTAAACAGCAAAAGTTAGGTTGATTGGAAAAAATTGATATTTAACATAATAATGTACCCAACTGACAACACAAAGTTTATCAGCCGACATTACTATAATTTACCCAACTGCCAGCCAACTCTGCCCCCTCGCCAGGAGTGTGTGCTGGGGCTCAGCTCACTCAGATTTTGTGTGCTATCATTTTGGTTTTTCTAGGGCTTAGTTCTCACTTGCTAACCCTAACTGCACTGTTACAACCCAAAATTCCTAACGACAGGCCTTAGTCAACATAAAGTTGACCAGCTTATATTTGCCATAATTACCCATTTGATAACCAACATAAAGTAGAGATCATCAGAATATACCCATTTGATAGCCAACATCAAATAGATCAAGGGACAATTATCATAATGTACAGGCCAGTTAGGCCTATAACATTACCATAATCTACCCAACTTACACCGACACAAAATAGAACAGCTGACATCGAAATAATATTCCAAGCTCACAGTCAGCTATAACAAATAGGCATAATGCGACGCATTTACAGCAACACAAAATAGACCGGCTGACAATACCATAATGTAATCTACTGACAGGCAACGTAGGTCAGCTCTAACCATAATGCATAATGTGCCGAATTTACAGCTGACATTACCATAATGTACAATATGAAAACATTTTTCGACATAGGCCTTAGCCTATTCGAGATATTTTTCACATATCTTAAATTACAGAAAACTATGTTTATAACTACTCGAAAAACCCTTAAGACTCTCAAATCAGTCTTCATAAATTCAAAAGTAAAGTCAGGTGACTTAATTTCGTGCATTTACGGAAATGATAAAAACAGTCAAGTAACCTAATTTTGCGGTAATCTATTTTTCGTGGGTTTCCGGAAATGATTAATAATTTACATGTGCGACCTCGCGTGACCTCCGCATTTGCTTGTTTTGATGAACATGGGTTTTCTGTACAATATCAGGTAGTAGAATGAATTCAGTAGTTTCAAGCAAGGTAAAATTATTAATGTATAATGTTGACAAATACAAAATGGCGGATTTCACTTATTACCAAACGTCACAATTTTTTATCGGCCGAATTTCATTATAATCCCAAGCAGTAATCGTAATTCCAAGTGTAATCCAACGAATGAAGTCACGTGAGCAACTAGTGGTTTCCGTGTCAGCAGAAAATTTCTATGGAACACAAGTGGACCATATTCTTATGTTGTTTCAGTTACTTTTAGCAATAAATCACGCTACGTATCTTATTTTCTCAGTCACTATTTTTTTTTTTAATCGTGGTTCTTCGAAGGAATTGTCACTAGTTATAATGAATTGATATTAAAGATAAATACTAAGAGAAGTTAATTATACCACCCGGTATCCATACAACGTGTTTTTTTTAGGCTTATTTATAGATCAAACATTGTACACGAAAATAGGTGACGCATTCTGCCGCCGTTGCCGAGTTCGTTGCTCATGAAATATGGGTCAAAGTGAAGGATTCATAAAGAAAATCGAAATAAACCAATTTTAATTATTTTGTAGAATATCTGAGGAAACATCTAAGACAAAAAAAAAAAATCGTTTTTTTAACTTTGACGAAATTCGGTGTTGAATCCGTATATCCACGAAATTAGGTTACACCACAGTATACTAAATAATTATGTCAATTCAGCAAGATGAATTTATAATACAAATCCAATCCGTATAAAGTGACAATGCGCATGCTCAATAAGGTGAAAGTGTGGTCTGAATCTCTATTGGGCTCAAAATCATTTGCTTTAATTTAATTGTGTATATAATTTGCATTAGTAGGCCTACTCTGCACAGAAGTCTTTATTAGCAAAGATCACATTTTGGACATGTCCTTTTGTAGAACTGGAGAGGAAGGTAAACTATTGTTGAATGACGTATATGGCACGTGCTGTTGTTATTTTAAGTAATTCACTTGTCCGAAATTGTCTGATTTTTATACGCCCACATGAAATGGGTGTCCGTCCACAATTGCTCGTAAACACTCTAGAAGGCACAATTCTTCACTGATTTCGACGAAACTAGGTATAGTTGTTTGTAATCACCCAAGGATGAACCCTACTGAAAATCAGAAAAATCGAAAAATATTTAGTATGAGTTATTGCCCTTGAAACGCTCGTAAACACTCTAGAAGGTGCAATTCATGACGGATTTTGATGAAACTTGGTGTGAGTGTTTGTTATTACCCAAGGATAAACCCTATTTAAAATCAGAAAGATCGAAAAATAATTAGTATGAGTTATTGCCCATGTTCTTGAAAACTCGTTCAATTTGTAGCTCGTAAACACTCTAGATGGCTCAATTCTTGACGGATTTTAACGAAACTTGGCTTGAGTGTTTGTTATCACCCAAGGATAAAGCCTATTGAAAATCAGAAAAATCGAAAAATATTTAGTATGAGTTATTGCCCTTGTTCTTGAAAACTCGTTCAATTTGTAGCTCGCAAACACTCTAGAAGGGACAGTATCGCCCTAAAGAGTTCAAAAGAAGTGTATGACCGAAGTTTGAATATTTTATACTGGTGATTGTTACTGTACTGCTAAATATTTATATTCAAAATCAAAGCTGCTAGTGGGCGTATATTACCTTGGGTTATAACAAACACTCATGCCAAGTTTCGTCAAAATCTGTCAAGAATTGTCCCTTCTGTCAAGAATTGTCAATCTAAAAATTGAACGCGTTTTCAAGAACAAGGGCAATAACTGATACTAAATATTTTTCGATTCTTCTGATTTTTATACGCCCACATGAAATGGGGGGCGTATATTGCCGTTACCCATACCCGTCCGTCGGTCGGTCCGTCCGTCCGTCCGTCCACAATTGCTCGTAAACACTCTACAAGACACAATTCTTGACGGATTTTGACAAAACTTGGTATGAGTGTTCGTAATCACCCTATTGAAAATCAGAATAATCGAAAAATATTTAGTATCAGTTATTGCCCTTGTTCTTGAAAACGCGTTAGAGTTTTAGCTCGTAAACACTCTAGAAGGCACAATTCTTGGTGGATTTTGACGAAACTTGACATGAGTGTTTGCTATCAACCAAGGATAAACCCTATTGAAAATCAGAAATATCGAAAAATATTTAGTATGAGTTATTGCTCTTGTTCTTGAAAACGCTTTCAATTTTTAGCTCGTAAACACTCTAGAAGGCACAATTCTTTTCGTCCTTTTCTTATCATAGTCCTGTTGTAGAATCTTTAAATTACTGTATATAAAAAAAAGTATACATGTGTGGCATTTCCTTATTAATGAGACATATTTTCAGACAGACAGTATTTTCTTGAGACACTGCCATTTATAGAAATAAGAAAAGAAATACCTAGTTTGGGATATTTTTTGAAAAATTATGCGATTTTCTAGTACTTCTGAACTCTATTTACATATGTTCAAGACCCAAATCAACTCCCCAAAATGGCACAACTGCCCGTTTTTAAAGTTAAACGACTGTGTTGTAGGTAAAGATAAGATTGTGTTTACCACAGAAGAAGAATTACATGAACCCAGTAAAGATGTTTTGCGATATATTGATGTTCTGATTCAAGGGTTAGATTCCAAAGAAAGAGAACCAGGTAAATCATCTTACATGCAGTATGCGATCATCCATTTGGTACCACTTCCACTTCCACTTCCATATCCACTGCGACCGGCCCTTTATAGGATTCTACACTTTTAAAATAGAGTTAACTATTGACGTGTTACCCTTATTCTGGCATAAACAACTACAATAATATCGTTTCACAAGATGTCTGTATATCTTTTGCAGAAGGATTTGTCCAAAAGAATGGTGATTTAAACTGGGGCTGTTCTTGTTTGGGAAGTTTACCAACTGGTCCATGTGGTCTTGACTTTCGTGAATTCCAAACTTGTTTAAACAACAGTAAAGAGGAGGGTGTGGACTGTTTTGAGCCATGGCAGGGGTTTAGTAAATGTATTAAAGAAAATGCCGAATTATATCTCAAACCGGACGACACTGATGATGCTGTATCTGGTGAAACTACGTCTGATAACTCTACGAACAAAAATCTAACCTAGCTTTAACATATTATAGTACCGCAGTGCTTTTAATAGAAATTTGTTTGTGAACACTTTTTTTTAACAAGATCAACTATGATGGTGTCTATTGATGATCAGTATGATGTAAAAATACCGTAATAAACTTTTGTATCATAATGCACATCTTTAGATGGGTCTATTTTCGAGAAGACGATTGCTTATCGAAGGTGTGGAAGCAGCGTCGGGGTATGAAAGCAGTAACACGATGGCATTAACCGCGTTTCCACCGAGAATAATAAAGTAAAGCTTGTTCTAAGCTAGCTTAGAGGCAGATTTATGGCCTAACGCGTTGCGTTTACACTGAATTTAAATGGTTCCCGAACGGTTTTAGCCTCGAAGATAAGGTCGCACAATATTGACAACTCTTGATGTACTGTACAAGAATACCCTTTAGACCGGAAAGACCAGTACGCCCACTTTTGCCGAACGAGATAAAGCTGGCCTTTTTGCGTTTCCACTGTGTAAAGTGAAAACATTAAGCTAGCTTTCATTTGGCCCCCGATAAATTGCCGGGCGTAAAAAGAGAGGTTTTCGGTTCCCGAACCGTAACGGTTCGACATTTTGCCCAATGGAAACACAAAGCTTAAAGCCGACTTTTTCCATCAGTGGAAACACAGTTATTCTTTCAGGTTCAAATGCACCTTCTTCAACTGTCTATAGAGCCGTAATTACATGTGTCTTAATGCTTTGAAAGATGTTCTTAGAGGGACAAATGCACCATCTTGCGGGGTTGATTTCAGTGTTGAATATATATAAACAGTCTTTAGAAGTCCTAGAAATGTACGAAAATCGCATAATTCCTTCAAAAATATTTCAAACTTGGAATTTTTTTCCTATCTCTATACATGTCTTTCTCTAAGTGGCAATGTCTCAGAAAAGACGACTCGTATTTTTAATTTCAAAAGCGGATAATTCTGGACACACGTGGACACAAGACTCAAATTTCGAGGGTGAAAAAAATCCCGTTTCTGAGACTAAAGTATGATTGGTTCAAAAAAT
Source organism: Lottia gigantea (assembly GCF_000327385.1). NCBI lineage: Eukaryota > Metazoa > Mollusca > Gastropoda > Lottiidae > Lottia > Lottia gigantea. The sequence goes on along the minus strand of NW_008708133.1, from coordinate 3,069,969 downwards.
GGCTTATCTGTCCTTTAAACTGACTCCACACTGGTAAGGCATTCTCTTTCACGTCAATCAACATGCACGTCGTGAAACGCTTCTTATAAATGTGTATGTAGGCCTACACCATAATGCTGTAGTCCCTAATCCGTCGTCAACAAATATTTTTGGCGAAATTGAATAATGCTCTGTGTACACTGGCAACATTTCAGGAAACAACAAGTGGATACACGATGTTTCCAAATGTTTCCCAAAATATTGATACAGTGTAAAAATTTTCTCGACACAAACCGACACATTTGTCATACTCTTTTTTACTTAACTCTGTAAGTAGAACAGACTGCCTTTTTTTTTACTGGATCATGTAATTTTGTAGGTGCAATACATATTTATTGTACATGATGGATGCAAAAATGATTCAGAACAGAAATTAGAATACGTAATATCTTCTATGGAACATTACATTCTACCCGAACAATTTTGGGAGATAAGCAGTTCACTCTCCATGTCTTCACCTCAACTTGAGCTGATGTTGTAATGCATTAAATGGCATTTCACAAAATTTCCTGAAAAGTTCCTGGTCTGACTTTGCATGTGACTTGGACTTTAATAAATAAATGTAGTTATCTATTGATACAATAGCACTACCTTAAACTTTGTGCTTCCCAAAGATTGTACCAGTATAATTATACAGTATGTGTCAGAAAATTTGTCGGAATAAATTAGCATTTTTGTGGCACCATCCATTTGAAAAGGGTCAATATATGAATTACTTCATAGAATGAAAAACCGTGATCGGTGCCCGCATCAAGCCATTGGACGATAGGAAAAGAACCTACTCACAAACACAGTGAACCGCGAGCGGTGTGTTACGTGGGCATTAAAGACCATATTACGGGTATCCAAGTTGACCATGAAGTCATTTTGGGCAATTATTCTTTAGAAAATAGGCTTTCCCTCTCATTTTCTGGACACATCTATCTTAATTTGTATCTAAACTTGCTTCCTCGTGTATACAAGGCCCAAATTTTTGTGTTTGGTTGAATCCAATTGTATGCATTGGTTTTGTGTCCTGTTGTTTTCTGAAATGTTGCCAGTGTACACGCAGCTTAATACTTCTTATTGGATTTTGTAGAATGATGATATCTAAAAAAGGTACGAAGGCTTCTAGTGGTACCCTTCTGGTTTTTTTTTTATTTTTCTACTAAAGAGGTAGAATTTTAGAACAGTTACTTGTTACTGGTCTGTAGCCATTAAGTGGTGCCATAAAAATGAACATACATACCATTATGAACATAATTCTATTGTTCTGTGATAGGTGAAGGAAAGAAGAGACAGAAATGATACACATTAGAACATGTATACGATTCAGATTCAATGTGGCCGGTAATCGAACGAATAATAAGAATTCATCACGTCGTGCAAACTGGCCACCCAATATATAACCTGCACACCCATGCACATGTTTTCAGGATACATTTTTATATTCCAAACAAAATATATGTAGACACCTTTAGAAAGACTTGTCAATTGGGTTTTTGTTTTTACTTTATGCCAAGTAGCCTAACCACATTTCGTTCCTTGTGAGTGTGATTATGTTTCATTTGTAGCTTTAAATATTATAAGCTTTTTAAGAGTTATCCACCTTTATCTAAACAGCATTGTATCTCCACACATGCTGCCTTGAAAGTAACAGTTTTAGACTGAGATTGAGATTCAAAATGAAGAGGCACTGTAGAAGTGTCATAGGCACAGGCCTCCGTGGAGTTCTACCCCAGAATATTTTTCAAAAATAGCATTGATTCATACATGTTCGGACAAAAAAGTAAAAAAGATGGTGTTTGATAAATATATAAATGATATTTGTTTATGTCGTATATTTGACGACAAGTATATATAGAAGATAACTAGGTTTAGAATATTTCACAAACAATCTTTCAACATGTGTGGTCATGTGATGCCAACATGAAGTCAAGCGATTCACAAAATGGCAGCCATGTAGGTTTGGGGGCATACAAGTACTGATTCATGCATAAGTGCCTGAGGATGATGATCATGACTGGAAGAAACTGTCGAGGATTGCAATACCATTCATTCGTTTAACAGGGTAGATAATGTATGTTCCCTTCCTTGAAGGTGGTTGTGCCATCATGGACAAGATTTTAGTGTGTCGAAATTTTAACTTCGAATTATTTCCGCCGACAATAATGTCGCAAATAAAGATATTCAAGATAGGGTTGTTCATTTTCAAACGAAAAAAAAGAAAAAAAATCAATAAACAAACTTCAGAACATTGAAAAACACCTTCTATATGTTAAGGTATCGACGACAAAAACTCAATCAAAATAATGATTCAAGTTGGTAAGCCTTATCAATTCAGTTATTCCGGTTATATATTATTGCAATTATGTCGTACATAATCGTACGGGCTCATCAATATAGGTTTATTCAACAATTATAAAAAATATGATAGACCATATCATCAGCGACATAATTGCTCAAGTGATTCATCAATACTTCACCTGTTCAAAAATGCATTTTGATTATAGTATTAATATAATCTAGTCTGTCACCCATTCGCTAACAGGAACTCGTCTTTATAAGGAAAGGATTAAATGAGGTAAATTTATGAACAATCTGCTGATAAATCTGTACAGTATCAGAATGCTGATAATGAACGCCACTTATAATAGAAATTGACTAGATGTGTCAGAATGTGAACGCTGGACGCTAAGTGTCAAAACATTAATCTGAGCTTGTCACTAACTTTATGAATTACCGACGTGTGCCATTCTATTGTCAACTGAAATATAACTTAACAATACTGTTAACATAGATAGCAACCTCTGACCCGCTTTGAATGATTCAAAAATGATAAAGAAAGGACTGAACATGTGTTTTGGTTGAAGAAAGCTTGGATATAAATAACGCTAGATGTCATTCTTTTGTGAAGTTCGCAATTTGATGACCGGTAATAAATACCATACGGTCGGGACTATTATTTGATATTTTTCAAATTTATATATTTATTCCGTTCGTGAAATTGTATATATTATTGAACAATTGGAATTGAACATTTAATATGAAAAGATCTATGGTCTGTTGTGTGATTTGTTATAACTAAAGTATTCATCCCCGAACATAAAACAGTTTACTTTACCTGCAACGCCTTAATATTAATTTCGCCTGCGTCCCTATACTGACACTACTATAAAGGGATTGTAAGAGATAGCGAATTATATACAAATTTGATTTTAGATCATTATATTAAATTGCCCGACACGCTACATAAGATTTAATGACGTATTTGACATCTTGTAATGGCGTATTTCATGTCATGTCACGTGTCAGTCTATAATGATGGAAACGATAATCGTTTACACGCGCCATGCCAAATTCCTATAATTTTGTAATTAATCGTCGATCATGTGGCACTGTAGAGGAATGTTTCATATCGTCTGCTGAATTGTTTTCCTGTTTTCATTAAAATTCTTCACTATTTTGAAAGGTAACGCTTGTTATATTTTTACGTAAAAATTCATCGCACCCCTTAAGAAATATGGTAAGGGTCATTTCTCTTGAAAGACAAAAGATAACCAGTCCCCCGTAGGCCTACTTTCAAATTTAAATAGCCTTTGATGAAAGTATACTTCAAGTTGGACTTTGTTAGATGGCGATATGACTCATATTTGATTATGACCTATAGTGAAAACATTGCTTTAGATGAAAATTGACACGATTGTCGAGTGCAATACTTATAATACTATTAGCGTTTATATTGTATTTTGTTCTTCGTTTTCCCACGGGCTCTAAATCCCTTCGCAAAGCAAATCGCGTGTGCTAGCTTGAATAAGTTCAAATCTAGGCAATGTCATTGGCTAAAAGTAAAGAGGGGTCAAATGTCGTAACACTTGAGTGGCCCCGGTGTCAATCACAAAATTCAAGTGGTAAAGATTAATAGAAACGCGTGCCAAAGTGATAATCTATGCCGACGTGACGTTGTGGGAAAACTCCTCCCTCTTCTGTATTTCTGGGGTTTTGGTTTATGTTAAATAATAATGTTCTTTATGTCTACTTATTTACTAAATATATCATCAAATACCCTATACACCATATGGCAAGCAGATTTTTTCCCTGAGAAACTTTCTTCAGGGCTTTTGTCAAATCATTACTCATAATTCAATATAGAAAAAAACTTAAAAAAGGTTAATTCATTCTATATTTAAATCTGACTCTTTACATTAAAATACGTATCCAAAAAGCATAACAATCAAATATTTTGCTTGTCATTTGTGCATGTGATTGAAAATTGCAATGCTTTGAATTCAATATTTTCATAAAGTGCAAATAATAGTGAGATAACCCATAGGAATATGTTGACAGAAAAGTTCATCATGTTGCTTCATGTTGGCTTTTCTTTTTTCACTGTTCTTGTTCAATGCATGCCCAAGTGGTTGAAATTTGAGTAAAGTGGTCGCAGAATTTCATTGCGACGAACCTATCCTCAACAGTAAAAAAAAATCATTACTTTTCTCTATTGCCACTCCTCTTAAGTCATCTTAATGCTTTATTTCCCAAATTCTTGCAGTTGGTCTATAGTTTTGTCCACTGTTGATAAAGCTAGCAACAGCTCCGACAAGACATAATATTCAATGATTTGTTGTAACGGCTGCTTAGAGGCTAAATTGGAATTTTCCGTCTTCATACTTAATGTAAATTAGAGCAAGCATTGTTCACTGTTATAAGTTATTAGTTAGATACAGATCATTCTTGCTGAAAGCATCAACATTGAACCGATGGAGACTAGAAACTCGTTCAGAAACGCTACAAGCATATTTCAGTAGCAAGATTTCTAGATTTCAAATTTCAAGTCAGCAAAAACTCAAATTCTAGTAGCATCCAATACGGTTAACTACTGAACACTTTATACCTGCGGAAATGTTTTGACTGGGATATTGCTATCAAAGTTGGGGAACATTTCAACTTGATATATCCCAATAACACCCATAGAGTTATATTTTCATGGAAAGCTAATTGAACAGATTTTATGATTTTAATAAAACAACAAATAAAATGTGTAAACTAAAGCACTTGAGATGTTTCAACAATATATCACAATCTTAGCCGTTATAGGCAATAAAAGTTTTATAATTACATGTAGTCTATAGTATTCTTCAGCAGGCGGCACCATCAGTTCTCAATTCAAACACTAGTGCGTTCGATATATTAGTTTATTTAATACAGCAGTCGTGTTAATATAATTACCATGGACGCCACAATTTCTCTTCCTGGAAGGCACATGAAGGTGGTGAATGAACGGGACTAATTGAATCATACAACTGTTTTGGTACCAAACTGTAACTGTCTTTTGAACAGGGTGATGTACTAGATTTGGGAGAGTAGTAATTAGAACAGGATTTTATGTCCATGGAGTGACTTGTTGGTGAGCTGTAGGTGTTCGTAATGTTTTTTAATCCGGTAGGCGTGTAATTGGTAGGCACTGGGCGAATCGGAGTCACAATTTTAGTGTCCATAACGTTTTGTGGATGTTCACCGACTCTTGCTGGAACTAATAGCACATTGGTGCCAGATGGAGATACTTTTAATTTATTGTCAGGAATTTGGATTTGTAGAGGTCGCTGATACACTTCCTGTTTGATTGGTGACGGTGTTTGGGCGGTATGGATTGCCATTTGAGGAGCTGTAGCAGAATTCACCATTGACAAACAACCAGCCAAATGACCAGTTAATTTGTTACTGATATTTGGGTTAATTCCCTGAATGTTTGTCATATATCTCATTACTTCACTAGCACACTCCGTAAATCCTGCTCTGTATTTGGCTGCACTCTGTGGATTGTTGACCATGGCTGTGTTTGATTGTTGTCTCTGAACATGGTGAAGATATTTCACTGTCATTTCTAGTATATCGGCTTTCTCTAAACGTGATATCTGAGCACTCTGCAAAATAATAAGAAAGATATCATAAGATTTGAGTTTAATGCAGATGCAAATTTAAATGATTAAATTTGTTTCTCAGTTTGCAGTTTTTGTTTTTTCAAACAAATCATATAGGCACGTACATGTATATACAACTTTAAATCAAAATTCATCAAAAACTATACTTACATCTTGTTTCATAGCTTGTAAAACCAAAGTTTTCAATTCTCCTAAACAGTCATTGATTCGTGCTCGTCTTCGTTTTTCAACTAACGGTTTATTTGTCTGTAAGAAAAAATGGAACAAATAAACAGCAACTCACAACAGATTTTCAAAAGGTTATTACGTAGTTCAAACTTAAAAATATTGCAGCTGGCATGTTATACATGACTTGTCATTGGGAAATCTCGAAATTTACTGTGCACAACAAGTTCTATAAAAATGGAAAAAGTGAAATGAATTTTAGTAAGTCATTGTCATTAACTGACAATATAAAGAAATTCATCTACGATTTTACAATTCCTAGTTTGAAATATGGATAATACTTTTGCTACAAATGTCTATAAATGCGAAAAGTTACTTTTAGAAGTTGAAAAATTAATAAAAACTTACCCTTCTGCTATAAGGTGCTGGCCGGGGAGTAGTAGCTACTCGTTCAGACATCTTGTACTATATATCCGTTATTAAATTTGAATTTCCTTCTTATCCCTTCAAAGTTTGAAACTTTTCTGACATATCTATGATGTTTTGTTGGTTTTTATCTCCTAAAGCACACGCCATTAGTTTAATGTGTGAAGGCATCCGAAATCACATTCCCACGCTCGTCGACCAATGAAAATCGAGTGTTGTCGCGGGAGTTTGTATCGGCATGCGCCAAGTGGTTTTTCATTGGCTACCGGGCAGATGTTCTCGAGAGTGTATAGGAATTCATTATACAGACGAATAGTAAATATAAACACGTGGCCACGACCAGCGACAAGCAGTGTGGGAAAATTTCGCTAAAAATCTTCAATTTTCACGGCTCACTTACTTATGGTAGCCACTACAAAGCAATTAAACATTTTCAATGTGAACTGTTCTTTTTGTGTTGAATTATCAAAAGTCATAAAACTTAAATATATTCAAAAATTCAAATTTATTTTCTGTGATAGAATGAGAATAGAGATATGAAAATAGAAATATTTTCACGTTTTATGTTTTATAATTTTCAATTGAAAAGTCAGGTATACATTAAATAAGAAAAACAAATATAGCTTTACCTGAGTTCTCGGATATTTCTGCTAGAAAGGGGCTTTTACAAAAACATGCCGATGATCTCTTGATATCTATTCATAATGTATTCATGCTTTTTTATTTATGAGTTGGTGGAACTTTTGTTACGTTGTAAAATTATGAATTATTGCCCATTTAACCAAATCTATCACGCTGATTTTCCCATGCCAACATTTGATATAACAAAACTGTGTTTCTGTATCATTTTCTTATTCACATGCCCTCAGTAACGATGTCAAGCTTAAATTTCAATTCTGTCTAATGATTAATAAAAATAGTGTGCTGTTTAAATGATATTGACAAAGTTATATAATAGAAACATACTATGGTATTGAAATATCCTGAGTGACAGAGTCATACGAGATTTATTTTGAAAAACATAGATATGGCGATTTACACTTTAATGACCAACAAATCCTGGCCTCTTTATAATTCCTATCAAAATAGCCTGGAGATTTTATTAACTAATGAATTCATCTGGTTGAAAACATTTTGAAAAAACAAAAGGCAATTGTAACCAATAACAAGACGATATAAGGAACATGTCGTGGGAAAGTACCGTGGTTATTTGTTGAACAGATGGAGTGATAAGTTGTCGACCAAATTATCTGTCTTTCAAAAATAACTTGAAAATTTATTTCGTATAATATTACAACATCGTGTGGGAACCATGCTTATTATGACAAGCCTCACACCATCAGAATTTCTGTAAATTGTTTTTCTGTCGATTGAGTTTTTTCTATTTCTCTGGAAAGTTTAAAGAAAGTATTTTCAAAAGAGATCAAGTAACATATATTTCTTAAGAAATGAAATTTCGGATAGAAAATAAAAACATTCCATTTAGATGAACGAAATGAACAAAACATATCGATACAATCATTCTTGGTCATCTATTTTTATTCTGATTCCGAATCTGTACAATGGCATTAGATGTTCCGATAGACACATAAAAGTAATATGAAACTTGAAGGGCTGTATCGAATAAAAGGGTGAAACAAGGCTTTCTCATATGACCTCTTGTTTTATTTTTCGCAATAAACCAAGAATGAATGAAGATGTTAAATGATTTCTTCGCTTTATTCTCTTTAGGGGGTTGTAAAAAAAGTTTCTTAATTCTGAACAAAAATTAACATAAATTTCCACAATTCCAATTTTCGATCAGACGACTGTGGTTCCTGCAATTCCGCCAAAAATTAGTGTTTGATGACGTCACTAATCACGAAGGGCCCTATGTGATAAAGCATATTTTGTGATTAGTTTTAGTGGAATTGCAGGAACCACAGACGTCTGATTGAAAATTGGAATGATGCAAATTGATGCCATCACTCATTTAAAATTTAGAAAACCTCTTTACAATTCATTTAAGCTAAGAATGTTTTAACATACATTTACACAAGAATTCTTGTATATATATATGTACAGTTTGCAAACTCTGGAAAACTACAATTTTTCGAGTCTGTCTTATTTGTCACCCTCAAAACTTTCCGTGAAACCGGCTAGACTTCAAAGAAAATTTAATCGTGTTTATTAATTGGTTCGACACCTTGGTAACTTTGTCGAATTAGTTTGTGCTCCAATTTGTTCAATCAAGAAGAGATTTTGTCATGGGAGACTGAACAAATCACAATAAAACAGTAAAATAGTCAGTTAAAAATTGATTGAATTAGCGTTAAAGTAAAGATTGGCTCACAATACATTTTTACACTTTCAGATACGACATTTGTTGTTGATGACCTTGGTGAAAATAGTTTCACACCCAGAGTTTAAAATATTTATCTTCTGTGGCGACATGCTCATTAAATTAGAATAAACCGTCGGCATTCTGATAAATTATTGTTTATTTCAATTTTAAGACCACAAATGCCGATTTACCTAAGATTCTGTTATTTGATTGTTTTCATCCAATAAAGGCACATAAACTATTTATACTTCTTCATTTTTGTTTACTAATTGTGTTTCCAATTCAGTATAGTGACCAACTGGCTTCAAACTACAGTTGTCAATTTATATTTTATATATCTATGTATGTATTATTTATGTATATAGAAAACGAAGATAATAAAATGGATGTACTTAACATTTTTGTTTTGAAATCGAAATCACGAAATCAAGAAAGGCGTTGGTTAATCTTTGACTTTATAATAATAATAATGATAATAATAATAATAATGATTTATTTCTATAGCGCCTATAATCCAGCAGGTTCTGTTCTATGGCGCTGTTGTACAATATGGCATATAACAAATCAACATAACATACATAGTTTTTTAAAAGATGGTAAGGTGGCAATATTTCTACAGCAAGTAAATTTTTCCATAGATACGGCGCAGCATATGAGAAAGCACATTTACCGGTTTCTGAGACGGGCTCAACTATCTCGAGAAGGTTAGATTGTCGAGAGCGTAGATTGCGTTCAGGACGATACGGTTTAACAAGGTCTTTCAAATATTGAGTAGTATTTTCCACATTTAAGCTTGAATATGTCATTGTTAAAATTTTAAATTCAATTCTTTTATTAATGGGGAGCCAGTGTAGATTCTTAAAGACCGGAGTAATATGTTCGCGGAGCTTAGTTCTTGATACTATTCTGATTGCTTTGTTCTGAATTTTTTTAAGTTAGTAAATTTGGTCCTAAGAGATATTAAATAGAGGAGAATTACAATAATCTAATCTGGAAGTGACAAGAGAATTCACAAGCAACTTAGCGGTTTCATTATTGATCATGTTCCTAATTTTACCAATGTTATACAGATGAAAGTTAGTTTTACAGATATAATTAATATGAGAGTCCATCGACAGATTGTTATCAAAAAATACACCAAGATACCGAACTTATTGTGAGTATGACACGTTTGATTCGCCTCTATTTACTGAATCACTTGATGTTTTAGCCAAGTTTTTTCTAGTTCCCATTTTCAATAGTTCTGTCTTATCGTCATTTAGTTTTAAGAAATTTTTCTTCATCCAGAGTCTTATCTGCTCCACACATTGTTCAAGATTACCTAGCGGCCCCTTTCATTCAGTCGGTTTAAAGATAAATAGAATTGGGTGTCATCATCGTATAAATCATATCCAAGATTACAGTTTCTTATTATGTGTCCAAGAGGTGATGTATAAGCTGAGAATAGTAGAGGACGCTATACATAAGTACAGTCGGGTCAGAAGCACTATCTCCAATCACTATTGACTGAGTCCTGTCATATTAATATGGATATCATTCTCTACAATCTCACAGGAAAAAGACCCCATTATTACTACATAACAAGGAAATTCATATATAAATTAGGGGGTATTGAACTAAGAATATCAAATTATCACTTCGCTGACCCTTTATCACAAAGAACAATTACCGTTAATACCCAGTACATAAAGAATAGGCACCTTGTTTTCCAATCAACAACCTTTCATCAATATTAATTTTCATTCTTTACAAAGTACTCACATCAAAAGAGGATTTACAAAGGCGGTTATAAATTAGACTGAAATCGATACACCGAAAAACGAAATTTGTAAAATTATCCTCATTTCTCGCCTTAATAAGAACCCAGGGCCTAATTACTTCACGTGGTTGCTAATGACTAGTTACCCCTCGGCCCCTTTTAATCTTTCCATGCCCTTATTTATTTTGTATATTAAACCCATACTGAAGTTAGTTTGATTCGTCTCAAAACCTGCTTGCTGGCTTAACGACCTCCAGGGAAACTATGTCTGCGTCACACTTTATAAGTTCGCTCACAATATCATACCTAAAGTAAATCCATTCAGGTATTAGTTGAAGATTGTAATTATAGAGAAAGTAAAGAAGATATTGAAAACAAGCTTCCATTTCAAGATGTATCTCGTTCTGTTAGTTTAAAACCTATCTACATTCTGTTTTATAGTTTAAAACCTATCTACATTCTGTTTTATAGTTTAAAACCTATCTACATTCTGTTTTATAGTTTAAAACCTACCTACATTCTGTTTTATAGTTTAAAACCTACCTACATTCTGTTTTATAGTTTAAAACCTACCTACATTCTGTTTTATAGTTGAAAACCTACCCACACTCTGTTCACCAGTCCAGAATCTACCTATATTCTGTTTTATAGTTCAAAACCTACCTACACTCTGTTTTATAGTTCAAAACCTACCTACATTCTGTTTTATAGTTCCAAATTTACCTATATTCTGTTTAAAGTTCAAAACCTACCTACATTCTGTTTTATAGTTTAAAACTTACCTATATTCTGTTTTATAGTTTAAAACCTACCTACACTCTGTTCACCAGTCCAGAACCTACCTACATTCTGTTTTATAGTTGAAAACCTACCCACACTCTGTTCATCAGTTCAGAACATACCTATATTCTGTTTTATAGTTCAAAACCTACCTACATTCTGTTTTATAGTTTAAAACCTACCCACACTCTGTTCACCAGTCCAGAACCTACCTATATTCTGTTTTATAGTTCAAAACCGGCCTACATTCTGTTTTATAGTTTAAAACCTACCTACATTCTGTTTTATAGTTCAAAACCTATCTACATTCTGTTTTAGAGTTTAAAACCTACCTACATTCTGTTTTATAGTTCAAAACCTACCTACATTCTGTTTCATATTTCAAAACATACTTATATTCTGTTTTATAGTTTAAAACCTACCTACATTCTGTTTTATAGTTTAAAACCTATCTATATTCTGTTAAGTAGTTGA
>NW_008708133.1:3055787-3057547 GCF_000327385.1 Lottia gigantea | reverse complement strand
ATAGTTCAAAACCTACTTACATTCTGTTTTATAGTTTAAAACCTACTTACATTCTGCTTTATAGTTTAAAACCTACCTACATTCTGTTTTATAGTTCAAAACCTACTTACATTCTGTTTTATAGTTTAAAACCTACTTACATTCTGCTTTGTAGTTTAAAACCTACCTACATTCTGTTTTATAGTTCAAAACCTACTTACATTCTGTTTTATAGTTTAAAACCTACCTACACTCTGTTCACCAGTTCAGAACCTACCTATATTCTGTTTTATAGTTCAAAACCTACCCATATTCTGTTTTATGGTTTCAAACCTATCTTTATTCTGTTCATCGGTCCAGAACCTATCTACATTCTGTTTTATAGTTCAAAACCTACTTACATTCTGTTTTATAGTTTAAAACCTACTTACATTCTGCTTTATAGTTTAAAACCTACCTACATTCTGTTCACCAGTCCAGAACCTACCTACATTCTTTTTTATAGTTTAAACCTACTTATATTCTGTTTTATAGTTTAAAACCTACCTACATTCTGTTTTATAGTTTAAAACCTATCTTTATTCTGTTAAGTAGTTGAAAACCTACCTACACTCTGTTCACCAGTCCAGAAACTACCTACATTCTGTTTTATAGTTCAAAACCTACTTACATTCTGTTTTATAGTTCAAAACCTACTTACATTCTGTTTTATAATTTAAAACCTACCTACACTCTGTTCACCAGTCCAGAACCTACCTATATTCTGTTTAATAGTTCAAAACCTACCTACATTCTGTTTTATAGTTTAAAACCTACCTATATTCTGTTTTATAGTTTAAAACCTCTCTATATTCTGTTAAATAGTTCAAAACCTAACTACACTCTGTTCACCTGTCCAGAACCTACCTATATTCTGTTTTATAGTTCAAAACCTACCTATATTCTGTTTTATAGTTTCAAACCTATCTACATTCTGTTCATCGGTCCAGAACCTACCTACATTCTGTTTTATAGTTCAAAACCTACTTACATTCTGTTTTATAGTTTAAAACCTACCTACACTCTGTTCACCAGTTCAGAACCTACCTATATTCTGTTTTATAGTTCAAAACCTACCCATATTCTGTTTTATGGTTTCAAACCTATCTTTATTCTGTTCATCGGTCCAGAACCTACCTACATTCTGTTTTATAGTTCAAAACCTACTTACATTCTGTTTTATAGTTTAAAACCTACTTACATTCTGCTTTATAGTTTAAAACCTACCTACATTCTGTTCACCAGTCCAGAACCTACCTACATTCTTTTTTATAGTTTAAACCTACTTATATTCTGTTTTATAGTTTAAAACCTACCTACATTCTGTTTTATAGTTTAAAACCTATCTTTATTCTGTTAAGTAGTTGAAAACCTACCTACACTCTGTTCACCAGTCCAGAAACTACCTACATTCTGTTTTATAGTTCAAAACCTACTTACATTCTGTTTTATAGTTCAAAACCTACTTACATTCTGTTTTATAATTTAAAACCTACCTACACTCTGTTCACCAGTCCAGAACCTACCTATATTCTGTTTAATAGTTCAAAACCTACCTACATTCTGTTTTATAGTTTAAAACCTACCTATATTCTGTTTTATAGTTTAAAACCTCTCTATATTCTGTTAAATAGTTCAAAACCTAACTACACTCTGTTCACCTGTCCAGAAGCTACCTATATTCTGTTTTATAGTTCAAAACCTACCTATATTCTGTTTTATAGTTTCAAACCTATCTACAT
>NW_008708133.1:3029691-3054603 GCF_000327385.1 Lottia gigantea | reverse complement strand
TCCAGAACCTATCTACATTCTGTTTATAGTTTAAAACCGACCTACATTCTGTTTTATAGTTTAAAACCTACCTATATTCTGGTTTATAGTTCAAAACCTACCTACACTCTGTTCATCAGTCCAGAACCTACCTATATTCTGTTTTATAGTTCAAAATCTACCTACATTCTGTTTTATAGTTTGAAACCTACCTATATTCTGTTTTATAGTTCAAAACCTACCTACACTCTGTTCACCAGTTCAGAACCTAGCTATATTCTGTTATATAGTTCAAAACCTGACTACACTCTGTTCATCAATCCAGAACCTACCTATATTCTGTTTTATAGTTCAAAACTTACATACATTCTGTTCTATAGTCCATAACCTACCCACTCTCTGTTCTAGATTGCAAAACTTCAAATAAATACAATATTTATTTTTAAACCAGAAAAAGTTTCATCGGTTTCGAAGTTACAATTCCGACTACACATCAGCGAAAAAAGGGGTAACTCAGCAGATTGATTTAACACATTTTATTGATCATACAAATGGATGGGATGCAAGTTACATAAACTTAGAAAAATCCCCTCCAGATAATAATTTCATGTTATGGAAGATTACATTACAATAATTTCAATTTAGTGACACATAACATATTTAATAGGAATCGAGATAGGTAACATATATACAATATAGCTGCCGTTAAGAACGATACATCAACCAGGAACAACGCATCAGTCGAAGTAAAAGAAGACATTGGCCTTATGCAAACCTATGTGATTGTTTTATGTATTGCATTGCATGATTTAGAATTTTGGAGTTCAATTCATAATTACCACGAGGATCACCCCATAATAAAATATTTAAACTAATAATTCTAGGATCAATGAGATCATCGAATAATTGTTGCCGTTGTTCAGAATACAAAGGACAATGAAAAAAGAAAAGATTAGCATCTTCTATTGATAGACCACAAGGACATGTTGCATCATCAACTATGTTATAATTGAGTAGATCAGATTTTAGCGCACTACATCTATGACGAATCTTGGTTATAAGAATATTTTCACGTCTTGGTCCATTGTAGAAAAAGCTCGGGGCATTATCAACATAAAGTCTCTTTTTCAAGTTATATTTAAGTGAGTTCAAATTATCAGTCGATTTTATGTTTTCATCAAGATTATTCCAGTCACGAATAGTAGTTGCAAAGAACGAATTGAGAGCTATATTCAGCAGAGAGAGAGAGACCCGGCGGTAAATTTTTTCAATCAAAGATAATGAATTCAATTAATCATTCAAAAAGTTCAATTTTACTGTCACCGTTTTGTGACAGTAACAAATTTTTATGACAGATTTCTATGCATGAAAAAATAAACCCATAATATTCGTCATCTTTTGATAAAATAATTAAATCAAAGGGCTTTAATCTCTTTTATTCCTGTGGATTGAATAAAATTGGCGTATAATAAAAAGTATGAAGTCATTAAACAGTCATTAAACCTTCTTTTCTATCTTCATTTTATAATTCTTTCAACATCGCCGCGTAGCGGCATATTTTATCATAATCCGATTGGTTGATTTTAGTCGGGTTAAGGTCACTCGGGTCACGATTATATACAAATGGCGACAAGAGCATTAAACCCATAATCATTCTTTAAAATCCGATTTTTGGCCACAAGGTGAAACATTAGACACCAAGTCTGATCTCTGATGATAGTTTATTACAAATTTTATCCTCAAATTTTTCCCTTTATGACTTACCGCCACTTGCATAAATATAACGTTTTGGTTTCCATTCATAAATAGACATATTTCGGTCATTCGGATGCTTATTCAGATAGATAGTCGATGCTTTTTTCACTAAATTGTTTTAAATATTATGTTTTTATCTAAGAAAAAAATAAAACACAAATCGTTTGTGATTTCTCTTATTCATGTTTGAGGTTATAGACCTCAGTCAAATTATTTCTTCTTAAATTCTTCGGGGAAAAAAGTAAAAATAAAATAAATAGACTAAAAAAAGAAAATTGAAAAACCATTAGTAGTTTTATCTAGAAATTAAATTTAGCCAGAATTGAAACAATTTAGCAGATTTTGATTGATGAATTCAAAAGATATTTTCTTCTCGAAAACAACACAGACATAACTGATATGACAACCTGTGCCGAATTTGGTGAAAACTGAAAGTTGTCATTAAGTCACATGTATTGCCTAGGAAAATATGACGAAAACATTGGAATGCAATAATCATATCTGAAAAATCTCTAATTATAATTATTGTCTGTAGATCTGAAATAATGACCGACATTCAAATGTTCAAATACCCAATTCCCCTCAGGCCTTAAACTGATATCTTTCAATTTTTCTATCGTCTTTGATGTGACCGGCGACGAGGTAAATTGTCACCTACCACTTGCCCAGTCTCCAACTGAGTGTAGTAATGTTTATTCAAGTGTAGTATTTAACTGATCCTATAAATCTGTAAAGGAAATAGAAGAAATTTTGTATTGAAATGAATTCGAATTGATTTATAGGAGCACATTTTACAAATTCGAATTCGAAATAAAAGAATAAATCTGCAGTTATTTTTTTCAAAGCTAAAACTATCTCAAAGGTTTACATAAACTTTTTAAAATTCGTTATGATTTTGGTAGGTGTGTAAACTACGAATTTAAGCAAAATCAACGCCTATAATTTATAGTAGAGAAATATATCTCCTTCGTATTCGAAAGGTTTCAACTAAAAATATCGAGTCTTTAAGAAGCCCAACTGCAAAATTAGTTTTAACTGTTTGATAACCTATTATTAGTAGACAACGCTACGTTTTTTGAGAACCTGTTTACTCAAGTTTGATCAAATAGATAGATGTAGATGCAAAAACACATTTTAAAAACATTTTCAAGTAAAATGGCGTTTTTGATACTAAAAATACTGCCCCTGTATGTTTACTGTTTTCTCATATTTCTCTCATATTTAAAACTTTAAAGGAATACTATCGGATCATGTATATTCATCTGTAGATATACCTAGTGCCATAAATAACATAACAGGATCCTTATATAATCCGATAAATCAAAAAACTTAGTAATTATTACTAATTACAGGGATTCTGTTGTAATTTTATGACACCAGGTAAGTTTACTGATGAATATATAGGCCTACTCATATTGACCATTCTTGAGAACTTAAATTTTATGTTCATTCTAAGACATACTATCATCAAGCTGGGTTTAAAGTAAACTGATACCCTTCTGTGTTCGCTTATCGCTAACAGGTTTCTTCAGTACGCAGATTTAGATGGAATGGGGGACAAGTTTAGATTTTAAGCAGATGGGTAGATGTCCAAGGTAAGGGAAGTAACTTCTTTTCTGAAGTGTAAATTTGGACTACAATAAATTCTGTAATTTAAGTTTTTATGAAATAATTTATACTTGAAGGAATTCATATAGTATATCAATGTTTTTCAATGAAGTATAATATAGTATGGTATTGGGCGAATCTACCAACATCGAAAAACTGAACCGAACTTTAATATGAGTAAAGGGGGATATCTACAGTTAGTGGCCTTCGCCGCTCAATGGAAACTTTTTATGTAAATGATTTTATTAGTCCTGTTTTTCTCCCTCTAATTTTTTGTCTAGAATTTTGATGTCTAAAATAGCATTTTTCTTCAGATTTTGTGAGATGATGAGAGACTTTCATGCGAAAGGATAATTCGTTTTGTAGTCGTTTTGTGTGCAGTGAAAGTCAAGTCAAGTAGTAGTCTACTTTCAGTTTGGCTTGCTGATAGGCCTGTTGGAAAATTTTCAACGACATTTCGAGAAAAAGTTATAGAAGGTTGTATTTCGTAATTTAACATGGAAACAGGTGACAATTGAATAACCGGTTTTAGTACTAATGATTTTTTTAAATTTTCACAATGAAACAAAATTCAATGAACCATTAACCTTCTCTTGTTGTGTTTTTGACTTAAAATATGATTGCTTTATGTTAGATCGGTATTATAAGATAGGCTTACCAGAGGATATTTGTTTATTAGATAAATGCTAACTGTTATATTGTGTCTTAACCATAGCCTTACTTTAAAATATTAATAGAAATATTCTTTAGAAATGCAATTTTGTCTCAGTGGTATTGTGAGGTAAAAAGTCATAATAGGACCACAAAAAATTATAATGCTTAATCCAGCGTGCACTTTCAAGAAATTGTGGAATAATTGACACCCATAAAATTGCTTATGACAACTTGACGGAAAAGGGAAAAAAATCAGTGATTACGATTAACTTAAAGGATAGGAGAAAAGTAGGTAGAACGCAGGATTGAATTGTGTCTGTAATTTCATTATCAGTAGATCGAATACGATTTTAGTCATGTTTTGATGCTTTCTGTGCTAAAATTTCTTAGAAGATACGACATGTCCAGTTCTATTCATATCTGGCAATGTTGAGATAATATTGATATATGTCTGGCATACGAAATGATTTGTTACATTATTCCATTACAATTTACGGTTGATGCCTCTTACCACCAAGTGTCCAATACTTGCTTGACCGATAAACAAAATCATTGCTTATAGGCTTGGATAAATTACAGAACTTTTTAAAGATTTATATTAGAAATCGTTTAGTGTTTATAACATGTACACAGTCTCAGTAAGAATATATAAAGTTTAAAAAATATCAGTTATGGACCTTGACTCTTTTGAGTCATCTCAATATCTCACCTGAGAGATTACCAATTCCTAACAGATTATTATGATTTATTATCATTATTATTCTATTTCAATGATCTGGCCACGTATCCTCGAAACGATCTTAGCGCTAAGATATCCTAGATTATTATCCTCTAACATTGATTCTAGGACATCCTAGTGCTAAGATCGTTTCGAGAATACAGGGCCTGGATTGGAGTGCGACCTAGAATGAGTTTGCCCTCCCCAATATTTCAGTTGACCATGCAGCTGTAAATGGGTTCGAATTAGGAAGATAGCTTGCCATGGGTAAGGTAATATGCGCCCATTGGCAGCTTTGATTTTAAATAAAATATTTGGCAGTACAGTTATAATTACCAGTATGAAATATTCAACCTTCAGACATACACTTCTTTTGAACTTTTTGAGGCGATACTTAATAACATTACCAAGTTTTATCAAAATCTGTCAAGAATTGGGCCTTCTAGAGTGATTACAGGCTAAAACTTGAACGCGTTTTTAAGAACAGGGGTAATAATATTTTTCGATTTTTCTGATTTTTGTTAGGGTTCATCTTTGGATGATTACATACACTCACACCAAGTTTCGTCAAAATCCATCAAGAATTGTGACTTCTAGAGTGTTTACGTGCTACAAATTGAACGCATTTTCAAAAACAAGGGCAATAACTCATAAGAGTTATTTTTCGATTTTTCTGATTTTCAATAGGGTTCATCCTTAGGTGACAACAAACACTCACACCATGTTCCGTCAAAATCTGTCAATAATGGAACCTTCTAGAGCGCTTACGAGCTAAAAATTGAACGCGTTTTCAAGAACGACGGCAATAAATCAAATCAATTATTATTCTGATTTTCAATAGGGTTTATCCTAGGGTGATTACATACACTCATACAAAGTTTCGTCAAAATACGTCCAGAATTGTGCCTTCTAGAGTGTTTACAAGCTAAAATTGAACACGTTTTCAAGTACAAGGGCAATAACTCATACTAATTATTTTTTGATCTTTTTGATTTTAAATTTATCCTTGGGTGATAACAAACACTCACACCTGTCTTTTCAACTAAAATCATACTAATGACTAACTAATTTTCACATAATCAATAGACTTATCTATTGCTCTGTGACCTAGGCCAGTGCTTTCATTGAGACTCGTCTCAATACACCCTAACACCAAGTTTTTACGAGGATTTTAACAAAGAGGGCAATAACTCATACTAAAAAATATTCGATTTTTCTGATTTTCGATAGGGTTCATCCTTGGGGGTTACAAACAACTATACCAAGTTTCGTCGAAATCAATCAAGAATTTTTTACAAGCAACTGTGGACAGACGGACGGACGGACCGATGTGGGACGTATAAAAATGAATGGCTGATCCATATAAAAATAGGGCTGTTCTTTCTATCAGTTAAAGGCTTAAACTTAAACTTATCCGGTATGGTTGTTATTATTAGATGAAGTCTGCAAATTTCAGGTCTTTAGGAATTAGTATTTGTCTTCTAAAGTTCGATTTTGAT
Source organism: Lottia gigantea (assembly GCF_000327385.1). Classification (NCBI taxonomy): domain Eukaryota; kingdom Metazoa; phylum Mollusca; class Gastropoda; family Lottiidae; genus Lottia; species Lottia gigantea. The sequence goes on along the minus strand of NW_008708133.1, from coordinate 3,048,390 downwards.
GAAGAATATAGATTTAGATTGATCTTTATAGCAAAACAAAAATCGAACAAAACAGAACATTGTTTAAACAGAAATATCTTGGCCACCAATGCAAATCATTTAAATATTGAGTGTGTTAATTGCTTATTTTATTACAGTCTTTTTTGTCAGATATTATTAAATAGAATAGATATTATAATACCAGACAATAAAATCATTATTAAGTTATAAAGTAGCTAATAAACTATGAGACTATTCCCACACCGAAACACCTGCCTCTATTCCAGCCTTTGAAAGTTGTCGGCTGGTGTCGAGACGATAACTGCCTCTATCAGAGACTGATATAGAGGCAGACGTTTCGAACTAGCCGATCCCATGTTCATTTTATCCACTATAGGGATTTGACCATCGACGAGTTTTACAAAGTAGTGGTGCTGACCATTGCAGGGTGATGGTTTTAAGAAGAAGTGATACTGACCATTGACGTGTTAGATTTACAATATAGTGATACTGACCGTTGCAGCGTGCTGGTTTTAAACTAACTGACCATTCATGTGCTGATGATGTGATACTGACCATTCAGTTGTTGTTTTAGAAATGTAGTGATACTGACCGTTGACATGCTGATATGTTACTGTCCATTGATGTGCTGATAATGTGATACTGACCATTCACTTGTTAGTTTAAAAATGTAGTGATACTGACCTTTGACGTGCTGATAATATGTTACTGTCCATTGATGTGCTGATAATGTGATACTGACTATTCACTTGTTGGTTTAAAAATGTAGTGATACTGACCATTCACGTGCTGATGATGTGATACTGATACTGACTATTGACGTGCTGATAATATAATACTGACCATTGACTTGTTGGTATAGAAATGTAGTGATACTGACCTTTGACGTGCTGATGATGTGACACTGACCATTGACGCGTTGGTTTAAAAATGTATTGATACTGACTTTGACGTGCTGATGGATGTGATCCTGACCATTGACGTGTTGGTTTCAAAATGTAGTGATACTGAGCATTGACGTGCTGATGATGTGATACTGACCATTGACGTGTTGGTTTAAAAATGTAGTGACACTGATCATTGACGTGATGCTATTTAAATGCTATAGTGGTAATAAGTATTGACGTTCTTTTTGATCCAAATTTTGACAAGTCCAGTGGTGGGAGCTATTCCTTCTTGACCAAAGATGGAAATGACATATGTATATGTTATTCTGAAATATATCAACCTGATTTTTAGTTTCATTAATCTTGGACGATGGCGAAGAAGCCTTTTATAATTGAAAACACGTCTGTGTGGGCACGGTATGAATTGTTTCAACAACATCATAAAGTTTAAAGGTTTCTTTGTCTTAGGAATAGAATAAGAGTCTATCAACTCTTGTCAGTTCTAGTAAAAGTCAATAAGGTTAGATTAAAGAAATCCTAATAATTCTGAAGAAACTTAATGACACGAAAAAACATAAAAACCTGCATGAAGTCACGCGGTATCAGAGTTTTTGATTGGAATAATATGTTTTGTCGTTAAATATTTTGTAGAAAATATTGGAATTATATTTTTATAGATGCATCATTCGCTTGAAATTCTTCTTCTAATAAGTTTATTTCATATTAAAAAATGTGCAAGAAATAAACATTCATTGTTGAAAATAGGAAAAAAAATAAATTGATCCTCTTCTTCATACTCATGGACACCTGAAACCTGTAGACATTATCGATGTCAAGGTGTTGAAAGGAATTCTGACTTTTGAAACCCAGTACATTTCTCACATGAATTCTACCTTGAGACAATAATGATTAGATTCTCTAACATTGTCTAACACTTACAAAGAGAGCCATGACTTTAAAATCATGCTATAAATTTCAACCCACTCATAGTCATGAGACAATGATAAAAGGAACATGTATATTTGGAGATTATTTTGTTGTTGCGAATTCTTTTTAAAAAAGTCTTTCTGTATTTGAGGTCGCAGAGAGGTTTACGCCCTATTACTATAGAAAACACGATGACACGATTCAAGATTACTCAAACAGTAATTACTTTCGGCATTTTACTTTTGGCAAAGTATTCTTAAAAGGCAGTTGTAAATCAATAATCTGATGAAAATATTTCTAATATCTCTATAATTCTGAGGTCAAATTGTATGGTCTACAAGGGTAGGTTCTGCCTTAATCAAATATTACAATTCCAATTTTCAGTCAGAAGTCCCTGGTTGATGCAATTCCATAAAAAATAATAAGTGTTTGATGACATCATTAAGCGCAAAATATGCTTATATCACATAAGGCATTAGACAAAATTAAGAAAATCCCTTTATAATCCCTTTAAATTATAACTTTTCACAACGAATGTGATTAATACAGGCCTACCTATATGAGTGTATGTAATGTGACGTAAGGCAAATTAGAGAAATCGATAGTTTAAATAGTTAAAAATAAAATATAATGAATCGATTGATTTAAGATGTGAATAATAAAACACTTGGTATTGATTATCGACCAAACTGACTCTTACGAGTAGAAAATAACAATAATAATTCTTTTTCAAGTTTTAATCAATAACCTTCAAGATGTCATGTTACAAAACTTATTGTATAAACTCCGTAGACAAAGGCTAGAATAGAAGTTTTTGAGTGGTTGAAAATAAAAGACAATATATGTTATTTACCTCACCAGTCAGTTAAGTATGTTAGGGTAACTTTGAAATATATTATATTAAAATATACTGAGGAGACTTTTCTACGTAGAATTGAGAGAAAGGTCGATGTGTCTTTTAAAACTAATTCTCAAACGACATCCATAAACTCCCTGATCCTAAGGAATGGACCAAAATCAATTAAAAATAGCAAGGTGAGATCGGTCAAATAATCACTTGTAACAAAAGGTCAAATCACATAAAAAGATGATAGTGCGGACAAGTTATTCAAAAATGGTAATTGTAACTATTTTTATGAGCAAAATGGTAATTTTTAACTTTTAAAAGTCCACATAAAACACAAGGAAATTGAAATAAATGAACTAGCAATTTTTTCGTTTGATTTACAATTATTCACAAAATATAAAATAAAATGGAGAAAAAATAGGTCAAAAATAACAGATCTGTTGAAATGGATTCACAGAAAGATTGTTTTGCAACGCTTGTAGAGTGCCCGATACAGAAAAAGATAACAATTTTGGTACGGTTCCACACCCTTATTGTGTATAATGAATTATGTCCATTACACCTACAGAGGTCCAAACAATCAATGACAGCTTTCACAATGCTAACAAGGTCACATTATAACCACTTTTGGAATAGATATGTTATAATTTGGTGCCTCAGTATGAAAATGACATATCTGAGTTTGTAGCGTCACAGAGAGCCAGTCAGCTGGATACCAGTACAGATGAATGCCCAACGACAACTTGCAGTTAACAGAAAGTGTGTCATCATGTGACAGCTGTATTAACCATAAATGTAATACCCACTATAAATGTATTACCCATCATGAATGTAACAAAAATCAACCATAAAAATAATACCCACCATAAATGTAATAGACATCAACCATAAATGTAATAACCAACCCCACCATAAATGTAATAATATTTAACCATAAATGTAATAACCATAACCCACCATAAATGTAATACCCATCAACCATAAAGGTAATAAACAGCGGTGCAGTAACAAATAGAGTAATTAAGTTATCATTGATCAGTGGCGGCGACAGCCTCTTGGAACTGGGGTGCATATAGGGACTGATTAATGGGGGACAATTGTCAGGGTTGAAATTCCAAATATTGAAGAACCAAAGGCGCAAGACTCTCGTCGGGGGTCGAAGCGTCGAAGGCACCAAACCATTGTAAAGGGATATGGTAGCATCTTCCCACTTGAAAAAAGCATGCATTTCATGCAATTTGAATATGTGATACCAGACCTATCCCTTGCTTTATTCAACTATGAAGTGACCTCGCTTTTTCCTACTTGAGCATTTGGGGGCCATGACACCCACCCCCTTTTTGGAGCCGCCAATGGCAAGGTGTGCCTAAATAAATGTGCCTACTTGAATATGTGCCTAATTGAAGGTTTAACATTTTAAAACGAAATACATACCTTAACGTTTATTTAATATGCCATCAAACTCTACTAAGCTTAATTATTCTGTGTATTTTGTTATGATAATGTTTTGTTATGAATTTAGATTTGGGAGTCCAGTCAGTCCAGATCATGACACATTCCTTTCAAATGTTACTTTTCTTGTTAATGTCAAAGAATTTTTAGTAATAAAAAGTTAAATTTGTACACTTGTTTTTATATATTAATCAGGTTATTGAAATACTAGAACCGTTGCTCTTCAGAATGCATTTAGATTGAACCTGATTTTTTTGTCTTATCTTTTTGATTTGGTTTGTCAGATTTCAGCTCAGAAATATTCCCACACTTTTTTTTAATCTGAATGCGCTCTTTTTTTCGTATTAGTACAAGATAAGCATGGCAATATATGGAAGACTCGTGCCTTAAGCGGTTAAAAAAGGGCTAATCCTCGGTAAACCATGAAATTTCAAGGTAAAGTCCTCGGCAGAAAATGGTGCCGCAGAAAATCTATACATCATAGTTCTTTTCTAAGTGGTATTTATTGCTCACATGACAATTTTTGTGACTTTGCAGTTCAATCAATGCTGACTTAACAGGGGTCGCGGAGCGTCTCCGAAAGTGGAGGGAACCGTGGTCCGAAATATCGAACCGACCTCACCTCCACCCTTACCCCCATACCAAAACTCCTCGGATTTCGGCCACTCGATTTTCAGATTCAAGACATTATAGTATGAAGATGAGAAACAAATTGGAATGAAAAAAAAAAAATTATGGGCCAGGCTTCTGCGGCTTCTGCTTAATTACTTTATATTTAAACTGCCCCGTTGTTTATTACCTTTATGGTTGATGGTTTATCGTGGGTTTTGGTTATTACATTTATGGATAAATATTTTTACATTTATGGTGGGGTTGGTTATTACATTTATGGTGGGGTTGGTTATTACATTTATGGTGGGGTTGGTTATTACATTTATGGTTGATGACTATTACATTTATGGTGAGTATTACATTTATGGTTGATTTTTGTTACATTTATGGTGGGTATTACATTTATGGGTAATACAACAGCAAACGAGATGCAAGCATAGGGAGACTAATGTTTGATAATTTTTGAACATTCGGAGGGCTTAATTTTCAAAATATGACCTTTCACAGGTCTGAAGGAGGTGGGGGGAGGGGGTGGTGTTGGTCCAAAAATTACCGCTTTACTATACTACGGCTATATCTGTTGAATAATCTGACACGTGTTACACTTGCTGTTGTTGTTCATAACAATGTTTTAAAACAAGTGAGCTATTTATCCATAAATCATTTTATTAGCGCTATCAATCTCCATGAAAATTTCTAAAAAATATATGGGCTAATTGTAAAGAAAATATTATTAAAGAGGCATTTTATGAACAGGATGAAATCACCTTATGATTCAAACATTAATTGAGAAATATCCCCTTGAGTGCTGCAAGTAATGACAAACAAAATATGACACAGATGTAAAATATTTCTAGATTTTCTTTACGTTGCTATATCATGAGCGACGCGATGCAAACTTGGTATAGATGTTATCAAGTCAATAGCAGTGATGGTAAATTGCAATAGCGTAGGATATACACATATAATGTAATTATTAGTACAATTTTGCGTCAAGTCTCAAGTTTTGATTATCTTTGGAATGAAAAATACAATTAATTCTGATTTATGAACCACAAAAAACATTTGTATATAGACTTTGAACAAAACATTATTAAACGTTGCTACAGTTTCAATTATAAATACAAACATTTTTTTTAATTAATAGGAATGCTGATTTACACGGCTTCTCACTTAAATTCAGAAATATGTTTTTAAAAGATTTTTAAAACTAAATTATGTCATGACCCACTATCATACATGACATATTACAATCCTAAATCTTATTAACTTTGCTATAAATGACAGCACTGCCGTAACTCAGAAAATTGCCTACTAAATTTGTTCTGATTTCTTTGTCACCAAGAGCTCTAAGATTTAAAGTGTAAAGAGTCAAATCTAGCAATGAATGAAATCAATGATATATCACGGTCTGTGAATGCGTCCTCCATTAACATACCTCAAAATTCAATGACTGAGTATCCATCAGAGTTCTGTGGTTGCATTAACAATACCTATCATTACTCAAAGTGATACCACGAATCAGAAGAGATGCAAACATTTTGACTTTGCAATGTTTATTGCTTTTGACGTCGGCCTATGCCATTAAAGTTCTGGATTGATCCTACACAAAGCAAACGTTTAACATTCATCAATTGATTAACCTAGAGTAACAAAAGGTAATGGACTCCTTTATACCGTACCTAACGCCTTTTCCAAGATAAATTCTTCCAGAAGAAAGAAATTAAAGATCGATCCGGAAGATTTAGTACGAGCATTCAAGTCTATAGAGCAAGGATTTGGCGTTTTGTAATTTTCTTAGATCGAATCTTGTCGGTTTAAAGAATATACAAGTACACAACTTTCCACTTTTGCAAATCCAAGAATAAAACCCTCTGTATGTCAATTTTATGCAAGTTTATGATTTGTCGGAGTAGTCGGCTGACATCGGCACTATGCTGCCCCCTACGGTAGTTGAACCAATGGTTGAAGATTTTTATTTTAAAGCAACCCATTGGAGAAAATAGTGAGAAACTTAATACCATTTGAATTTTATAATTTTTAAATTCACGGACTACAACCTTTAAAACCTAAAAGCGATGTCGATTTTATGACGTTGCATATTGTCCTTGAGTTGGTATTATTATAGGTTACACTGAATACCTTGGGTCGAACATTTATATTTATTTTGAATAGCTCAATTGAAATTACAGCGATGAGCATAAATAGGTTGAATCGCGAATAGATTTCTTATAGGTGACTAGTAGTTCACGTCTACAATACCTTATTGACAAGACTTAACATAATATCATAAACATGTAAACTGTTTGTACGATGCTGCGACACGCTCTGCTTCAACTACTTATTTCAGTGGAATTAGGTGTCCAAATAGTTTTGACATCATCGGATAATCAATGTGCACAACCAGAATGTCGAATAAATGTAAGTTTTATTTCATTTTAATGAAGACAACTAAGCTTTAACCATCTGTCGAGCAGTCGACATAGTTTTAATTTAGTTACTATTTTCCTCTTAAAGTTTATCTATTAATAGTACATAATATATAATATATTGAGAAGGCCAAAGGGGCCGAATTTGATTTGCTTATGCACGGCGATAAGTTGAAAAGACCATTTGTTTGCTCTTATTTAATTTGTACTCTGCAAAAAAAAGTATATCTTGTTACCCATTTAATCATTTATTACACTCTTTCATGATGTTCAATGATTGACCTATAAACAAATTTTTCGATTTTTGTAGTCGTCAAAGGTTTTAGACTTAGTTTTAGTAAAATGGAATGAAATTGGCTTTTAAACACTAAACTTTTGTGGTTTCTTTTGACAAGTACAAAAAGCAAAAGTTGTTGCGAATGAGTTGCCCTGGAAAATTATTTGATAGCATAATGAATGGGTAATATGACCACCGAAAGGGGGCTAGGGTCGACATTACGATTAGTAGAACCTGATAGCATCTGCATATTTAATGACCACTAGCATCTGGCTGGATTGAGTCGACCTAAGAATACCAACAACATTGACAACTAGATTTGCCATACTATCAAACATTGTATCTGGTTGACAACCTGTCAATCTTGTCAATGTGAAAATCAATTAAGCACTTTCTATTTTACAATTGTCACCTTTTCTGGTCAAACATCTGGTCAAACATCTGGTCAAAATAAATTGTAGGCCTAGTAACTTGAACCAAAATGACAGTTTCCATGTTTGAAAGTAACCTATGATTTTACAACCTTGTTTGATTATAATATATGTCTATGATGTTTCTTCTCACACAACATGAAGAAATATCAGTGAAAACATTAGTTGAAAAAAAAAACCTGGTTTGGAAAAGTGTGAAATCTTGTAGATTAGAATCCTATAATCACTGACTGTTGCTAAATCCTGAATTAATAAATTATGATAAAAATTGATAAAGAATATCACAAGCTTCCATATCTCATGATCCTATAGTAGTTTTCGGGCCTTTGTAATCTAGAAAATTGACTAACTCCATGTTGCATCTGCTCAATTTAAAATTATGATTTACTCGTAGGTCGAAAATCTTTTTGTTCAAATTTATGAAAACTAAACAACAATACCAAGAAAAATGTGTCCCTTAACTTATCTGCAGTTAGTTTTCTTACGCCAAAATTATTTAAAACGTTTGCGTAACATTTTAAGTTCATTATGTTTTTGCTTGGTTCTGGAAAGTACTGTACTGATTTAGCAAATTAATCGCCTAATTGTAGATAAATAATAATATGGAACTTACATATTCTTAAAGTATCAATTAAAATATCGAGCTTTTTGAGTCCCAAAACCAAAAGCTTGTTTAAGTTGCTTACTTAAAATTAGTATTCTTCTTTTTTTTTATTAACCCTGTAAAACAAATTCACAAATAGCATTAAATAGAAATATTGTCAAGTATAAATTATGACGTTTTTGATAATGGAAATTGTGCATACTGTCCCTTAAAAGACGGTGTTTGAGTGAATGGATTACAATCAAGAACTTTGACTACATTCTAAAATTTTCATCAACCTGATCATTTGAGTAGATAATTGTTTTTTATGTTTCTGGTCATCTCTTATAAAATTATGGCGACAAAAAAGCCAAACGTGCACGTGCACACAAACCATGACTAAGTTCAGTTCTTTTATCTTAATTAGAAGAACAACGTAGACACCCCTTTTCAAATTCCAAATAGATAAATTGTTCTTGGAATAATACGATAATATATATCCCAACACAATTTCATAACATGGAAACCCAACGATTCCTACGTCAGAAAATTAAAATAAGTTCATTTTGCTTGTACTGGACAATGTAATAAGAAACTAAACACGTCTATTCATGTATCTGTTTAAAATTCATAATATCAAAACTAATACATTAAGTAGAAATTATTGAACAAAGATATTCGTGTATCCAAGAACATTCAAAACATAACAGAATGATAAGCTAGTAATTAACATAAAAGTCGGATAAACATTATTTTTATACCCTGTGTTGTGCTTGTTACATGATGATTAAAATAATGACAATAATATATAGAATTGAATAAGGCCATTTATTTTCTCTTAAATGACAAACTAAGTATAATAAGAATTCACGAATAATATCTTACAAAATAAATCCAACTATTGACATTATAAAGCTAACTAAAATATTATTATGTAAGATGGGGTAACAAACCGCCATTTTACAAATAATTCTAAATTTTGTACATGATAAATGGGAGGGTATGGTTGGGATTTTATGTTCAATTATCTTAAAAATTAAGTTTCACGGTCTTTCTCCTAAAGATTGACTTCCCACAATGCTCTATGAATAAGGGAGAAAACCACACAATAAAAGAATATCAGACCACAGTGATAAAAATATTTTTTCATCAGAAAATTTGAATTTCCATTGCTAACTCGGATGTGTTCGGATAAGTAAAAATGGTAGCTTTGCAGATAATTAAGATGCCACATTAAACATACAGCAAAATACTGAACATGCCCTATCTTCAATAATTATATAACAATAATATACATAATATTATTAGAAACCATGAGAAACATGCTAATATTTATAACAATACAATTAATTCCTGTGAGATCCACCACTGTAAAATTTAATATTCGATGCTTATATTTTATTTTTGCCATTAATTATAACTAATGAGAATATTTATAACTTATTGCATATGACAATGTGCATTTATGACAAATTAAATTCTGAGTATTTTTTATATATATTATCTATATGTGTATACACTTTCAAGGACATTGGTTACTTTTAAATATTTTACAGGACATTAGATACTTGTACATATTTTACAGGACACTGGATACCTAACAATATTGAACAGGACATTGGATATTTGTAAAAAATATGTTACATGACACTGGGTACTTGTTAATATGTTACATGACACTGGGTACTTAATAATATTGAACAGGCCACTGAATACTTGTTAATATTTTACTGGCCACTGAATATTTGTTGATATTTTACTGGCCACTGAATACTTAAAAATATTGAACAGCACACTAGACACTTGTAAATATTCTACAAGACACTGGATACTTGTTAATATTCTACAGGACTCTGGATACTTGTTAATATTTTACAGGACATTGGATACTTGTTAATATTTTACATGACACGAGGTATCGATACCCGTAACATGACACTGGATACCGGTACTCGTTAATTTTACAGGACACTAGATACTTGTATATATTTTACGCTTTACAGAACTCCGAATACTTGTGTATATTTTACAGAACACTAGATACTTGTTAATATTTCACAGGACTCTGGATACTTGTTATATATTTCATAGGACACAAGTTACTTGTTAATATTCTACAGGACAGTGGATACTTGTTAATATTTTACAGGACAGTGGATACTTGTTAATATTTTACAGGACACAATTCAATGTTTCTCGCATTATGTCCTCTTGCAATAACCTGGAATATACATGTATGTGTTTACGTGGCTATCAATCATGTTTTATATTTCAAAAGTCATCGATTAACATATAATAAGTAGAAGAAGTGTATTAGAAATCTATATCTGGTGTTTATTTAGATTTTATTTCTTAGCACACTCTATTATTGCTCATAGTTTTGGATCTATTTTTTCTTGATGCTGACGATTTTTGCTAATCGGATAGAGGTATTATGATTATATCTGTAAATTATAATATGCATTATTAGACCTATATTAGTGCCTATGTTTTGTTCATTCACAGCTGTGATGGATGCTCCGATATTTAGCTGGGAGCCGCGGTGGCTCAGTGAGTTAGACGCTTGCTCGCTAACCTGAAGGTCCAGGGTTCAATCCCGGCATAGGTCGAGATAATACCTTTGTATTTTTCAACCCGGTTTCCCCCTGTCAGTGATGCAGGTAAGAGGGGCTGACATGGAAAAAGCGTCTAGTCGTTCGGATGGGACAATAAACCGAGGCCCCGTGTGCTACAGGCTGTGCAAGTCAAAGATCCCTCGACAGTTGGAAATCGAAAAAGAGCAGGCTAATGCCGCTGTCCTGGCAAAATTTCCCTCATCGCACCCTGCATGGCGTTGCCCGTCTTCATTAGCCCATATGGTGCAGAAAAGTAGGACGTAAAACTCCATTCATTTCATTTCATTTTCCGATATTTAGCTAATTATGCATTGATATTAATACGCCTCTACTGTCTTTTCAAATAAGTATAAGCATTTTCATAAATGAAAATAAGGGAACCCATCTTTAATGTGACCTAGTTATTTGAATACTTATCACATGTGTATGTGGTGATGAAAGAAGGTCGCATAATTAAGTATGATGTATTTTATACGATGTAATTTCACTATATTTTATGTTGTTCAACACATAGCGATGTTTTTTCAATTCGATCATTGAAAACCTACCTTTTTTGGGCATGAACACAAATGAGTTGAATGGAGTTATAGGAGTGTTATAGGATATGTGTTAATGATAAAAGAACAGGTATTTTTGTATAGATTAAAGAGACCGAACCTCATAAATGTTCACTTTAAGTTATCTTTTTACCATTAAAAGTCCGTCATGATCACTGTCTGAATGCAAGAAAAGTATATATTAAGGATTTCTACGGCAGATACTCATGTATTCAGTTTTAGATAATTAATTTATTTAAATATAATCTTGATTTAGAGTTAACAAAACTACTTCAAAACTAGAGAAATAAATATATTACTATTCAGTTGTACCGAAAATCAACCTTTTTTACGTTGGCAATATAGTAAACTCCAAGAGTATTGTTTTCCAGATTAAACCAAAGAGCCAACAACTACATCAAACTAGACTGTTGGTAAATTTTGTTGGTGAATTTTGCAGTTGGACTATTGTAGATTAAGTTAATTGTAACAGTTCATCGTTTTTAAATGGCCATAAATAATGTTTGATAATACGCACTGCACCCATTTGATATAAAGATATCTAAAGATAGAGCAAAGTTAAACAAAATGTAATCCACGACCTAGATTAACTGAGTAACGCTGTTGTTATCAAATCGTATTCATATAATATAGGACATTAAGGACATAACCTTATCGTTTTGAATAACTCAAATTGATGTTTTTCAATTACATATATGTGCAGTTCACCTTATCTTAATTTGATTGTTCGAGGTGATCTATCAGTATACTAGTATACTACCTTTTAGAAGTTGAAATTTTAAAACTTGGTTAAACTTCGGAATGTGGACTTGCTTTGTGTCATAACTATGCAATAGAATCCAATAAATCCATAAAACTAAGTAATAATTCACTAAACTAAGTAATTTTGAAAAATGCTTAGAAGCGTATATCAATAATTACTTAAGTTGATGGGAATTGTGTCATATATATAGATTCTATTCTTTAGTCTTGATGCCTGGTAAGTCCAACTGATGAATATATGCACTTGTTGATAAAGTTTGAGACATTACATTTTATGTCCATTCTAAGAGGTAGTGTCCTTTTAAGTGTGTGGCATTCCTTGAGTGACAAAACGCCGTTACTCAATAATTTTGTACTCGGGTTATTACCAGGAAAATCATGACCAATAATCCCCCATTTCTGGAACTGTTGGTACAAATAGGGGACAGTCACACTTAAAAATATAGATTTGATGCATTCCGACTTATATTTGAGGGCACATGAATGTGGAGTGTATTTTGGCGACACCCATGTCCGTCTGTCCACAATCGCTCGTAAACACTGTAACATTAAAAAAAAATCGATAAATTTCTAAAAGTTGTCCTTGTTCTTAAAAATCATTAAATTTCTAGGTTGTAAACACATTAAATCTTTTTTTAAAATATTTGCTCAAGGATGAAACCTATTGACAATTAAAATAATCGGAAAATATTTTTCATGAGTTATTGCCCTTGTCCTTGAAAGCGCGTTCAATTTCCAGCTTTAGAAGGATCAATTCTTGCCAGCTTTTGACAATCTTGGCTTTATAATATTGTTCATTATCACCCCAAAAAATTCGAAAGAATAATATGACTAAAGGTAGAGTTTATCATGGTGATTGATACTGTACCCGGTTCTGTCAAACATTCTTATATGAAATAAACGCTTTCAGTGGGCGTATATTTTGTTGTCTGTCAAGCTATCTTATAATATCCCAGAAATCATATGGGGGTACAATATGGGATACGATTAGTTTTTTATGGTGTCAAATCTCCATGTATTGCCACTGGCGCCGCCGCTGCCCACTTTGAACACCGTATGGCGATGTCTGTCTTAACTTGGCCCAGTAGGCACTGGAAGATAAAACCGGAATTGCGAAAACGCATAAGTATTGTGAATTTATCCTTTATGATAATTCGAACATAAATAACACGTTCCAACTCTCTTAAGTTCTTGATATTATTACACCTTGTCACTGAATAGATCTTGATTTTCCCTCTCTTACGTTCTTGACATTGTTATAACTTGTCACTGAAAAAATCTTGATTTTCCTTCTCTTACGTTCTTGACATTGTTATAACTTGTCACTGAATCAATCTTGATTTTCCCTTTCTTTGGTTTTTGACATTGTTACAATTTTTTCACGGAATCAATCTTGATTTTTCCTTTCTTACGTTCTTGACATTCTTACAACTTGTCTTGATTTTCTCTTTCTTTGGCTCTTGACATTGTTATAACTTGTCACTGAATAAATCTTGATTTTTCCCTTTCGTTGGTTCTTGGCATTATTATATTACAACTTGTCACAGAGTCAATCTTGATTTTCCTTTTCTTTGGTTCTTGACAGTATTATAACTTGTCAATCATTCAATCTTGATGCTTGATTTCCTTTTCATTATTTCAAAATTACATTTCTTTCCAATGATTATTTTAGGCTTCCACTTTACTCTCTGCAGTGAAAGTACGAACTCAAATCGGCAAGATGAAGTTGGTAGCGGGAAACTGATTAATACGCAATGCCAATAACTGGCATATTGAGTTTACATAAAGTCGTTAAAGTTATTACTTATATAGGTTCTCATTATCTTGCCATCCATGAATTTGATTTTCAATGCAAATTTGAGAGATCACAATAGACGTTTTTCCTTTCTTCAAATGATATTAAATAATGTCATATATCTCACTTAAGCATTCAGTTAATAAACGATTTATCGACATTTTCTTTTCTTATCTAAATATTTAGCAATTTGTTTGATGAAAGGATAATATTTATGTATTTACACAGACACCTTATTAAAATTATTAGGTTTCAGTCCAGTATCTTCTGTTATAGAAATTACACGTGTGACCTTATTATTCCTTATAACTATACACCTTAAAGGTTGAATCGAATATTCATACATTGACTCCATAAACACAGTTGCCTTCTCTAGTGGTTCTTCACCACATTTCATCAAAACAGGCGGCAGGAGGATTTTTTTGAGTCAATAAAACGGCATATACGCAAATTTGGGATTGAAAGAGATGTCATAAAATGGCATTTGATCAAACCAGATAATGAGGAAATTTTATTCTTTCACTAAAAAGAAAATCAGCATTTTCTATTTATATTTGAATTCTCTTATTGGTTGTTTTTCTTTAATATTATAATGTGTTCTGTGGTCAAATATAATAGATAATATTAGTCATACCCGTCGTATCGTAATTTTACTATAAAATATGTATTTACTGAGTGATCCTGATATCCTGTTATTTTTTTATTTTCATTATCTCTTGTCAAACCACATTCAGTTAACAGTCAATTGTAGTTTTCATTGCCATTGTTTTGTTTCAGCCTAATACACCATGTGAAGTGATAACCCACAAATTTGAAACAGAAGCATGTCCCTCATCGTTACATCCAAAACTACCTCCCGGTAAGAAGTTTTTACACTTCGCCATAGAGAGATAATTGCCGAAAATTTCTTTTCAAAACCTTACACATATTGTCATATTAATCCATATATTGTAAAGTAATAATAAACTATTTTTTAAACCGCCTAAAGAAATGATATACATCATATCATCGATCATATATATTATATATTATTAATCCATATGTAGTATCCCATAACAAGGTGATAAAATAACTAACCTTTATTATAGTATTATAGGCGGGTATAGAGATCTATACCAGGTACAGCGACTGATCTCAAACTGTTGTCCTAACCAACCGTTATTATAGTATTACAGGCGGATATAGAGATCTACCAGGTACAGCGACTGATCTCAAACTGCTGTCTTAACTAACCTTTATTATATTATTACAGGCGGGTATAAAGATCTATACCAGGTACAGCGACTGATCTCAAACTGCTATCCTAACTAACCTTTATTATAGTATCACAGGCGGATATAGAGATATATACCAGGTACAGCGACTGATCTCAAACTGCTATTCTAACTAACCTTTATTATAGTATTACAGGCGGATATAGAGATCTACCAGGTACAGCGACTGATCTCAAACTGCTATTCTAACTAACCTTTATTATAGTATTACAGGCGGGTATAGAGATCTACCAGGTACAGCGACTGATCTCAAACTGCTATCCTAACTAACCTTTATTATAGTATTACAGGCGGGTATAGAGATTTATACCAGGTACAGCTACTGATCTCAAACTCTTATCCTAACTAACCTTTATTATAGTATCACAGGCGGATATAGAGATATATACCAGGTACAGCGACCGATCTCAAACTGCTATCCTACCTAACCTTTATTATAGTATTACAGGCGGGTATAGAGATCTACCAGGTACAGCGACTGATCTCAAACTGCTATCTTAACTAACCTTTATTATAGTATAACAGGCGGATATAGAGATCTACCAGGTACAGAGACTGATCTCAAACTGCTATTCTAACTGACCTTTATTATAGTATTACAGGTGGGTATAGAGATCTATACCAGGTACAGCGACTGATCTCAAACTGCTACTCTAACTAACCTTTATTATAGTATTACAGGCGGATATAGAGATTTACCAGGTACAACGACTGATTTCAAACTCTTATCCTAACTAACCTTTTTATACGCCCGTCCGTCCGTCCACAATGGCTCGATTTTGACGAAACTTGGTGTGAGTGTATGTAATCAAAAACCAAAGATAAACCATAACAAAAATCAGAAAAACCGAAAAATATTATTACCCCTGTTCTTAAAAACGCGTTCAAGTTTTAGCCTGTAATCACTCTAGAAGGCCCAATTCTTGACAGATTTTGATAAAACTTGGTAATATTATTGAGTATCGACTCAAAAAGTTCAAAAGAAGTGTATGTCTCAAGGTTGAATATATCATACGGGTAATTGTTGTACTGCCAAATGTTTAAAATGCTTTAAAATCAAAGCTGTCAGTGGGCGTATATTACCTTGCCTGGAAAGCTATCTTTTATTATGTTAAAGGTGGATATAGAGATCTGCCTGGTACACCAACTGATCTCAAAGTAGAAAGAAAGGAAGACACTGGGGAACCAATAATTGATATTACCTGGAAGCCATCATTAAGAGGTTTGATAATCAAATTATACCTTTCATTCGCATTTTATCCCGAAGAACATAGGACTATAGTCCGATCGTCTGCGTATTCGAAGAATGATCTGAGATCTCCTCAATATGACACTCAATGTTATATTTTGACGTCGTGAATTTGTTCGTACGTTTTTGGTTTTTTTTTTTTTTTTTAGATCTGAGCACACCTGATCTTGCTAATTTCACATTATTTATTGAAGTCTGGGATGTCAAGGATTCTTTTAAAAGAAAATGCCATGATCGATGGTATACTATAAAGACGATACATGGTTCAGTCTGGCCTGAAAAGAAATCTGTAAGTATTTAAGACTGAATATAATCCATTTTACTAAACAATTTGAAGGCCTTAGGCACGTGTATTTGTTTGACCTCTACAAGAGTGTAGTATGCCAGATTCCAACTACCAGAAGTAACTTTTGTCTGATGATACACTCGAACGTTTGATTTTAATAACTAATCAGTGATTTTATCGCAAGTCCTTGACAGTAAACCAGTTTGTAACTTGATTACAGACATTTTTTTATTTTGTGTATGTGACGATTTTGACCTGATGATATACTTTAACCATATGTTATTGCTTGGAAGAACTACTGTATATATAAAGCCAATGTATTATTTCCAATATCGTCCAATATAAATTTGACTAATGCCACATGGACACTTGCACGAATTTTATTCCAGCAAGGACACGCAGTAGTTCGTGACAAAGCGTGTTATTCAGCGTTTGCCGCTTGTTCGCGAAGAATCACGTACAGTATTACACAATGCACGACCAAACAATTGACCACATTGGCACACATTGACACTCAATGGCACTACATTGTTTGAACATAGTTCACGCTTGAACAAAGCGTTTTAGGACTGGTGTCCACACATAGGTAACGCATGTACGAAAACGTATATATTTCAAAGTTTTCCCTTACGTTATCTTAGACGTGGCATTCACACCCGCATCCTTCGCAAAATCTTCGCGCCAGTTCACGTAGACTTTCATTGGCAAGTGTCGGTATTAACGCATTTATGATTTTTGTACATTCTACAGTTACGTCATGATTCTTCGCGGAATGCAAGGTACATCTTAATTTGGGACCCATAACGATTACAAACTCGTTCACAGACTCTTCCGTAGGCCTATAGATACCTGACACAGTAAAAGATGGATCTGTTGTGCATGCATGTCTAAGGGTCCCTTGGTTAAATGGATCTACATCATTGCCAACTATATGCAAATGTACCTAATGTTATAACTTCTCAATTCCTTAAATGAAGGGTCGCCAGTGATGTATCAAAGGAATCTTCAAAAGATCTTTGATGGAGAATCATGAACATTTCAAACGAGGTTGTGGCATCAATCGACACCTGTGGCTTAATCCTTTGAAAATAATTTTGGTTTAAACGCCATATTATATTATGACTTAATTATTATATCACGGTGTTTCAATTAAACATATGTTAATCACCTCGAATAGTGACACCTGCGGTTTATAAACTATTTTCATTCAACCCTTAAAAACCAAATCAATTTGGTGTATGCGACTAAGCGATAACAAAAATCAATGATTTAACTCGAAATAATCTAAGCTAAAATTCAGAATGTAAATCACGCCTTATTGAACTTATGTACGATGTGTTTTATTCCACACATGTGGCTTAACACATTTCTTCACTCACCTTCAAATCATTTAGTGTAAACGATATATTATGACTTTATCACAGTGATGAAACTATTTAAATTGACACAGAATGTACACTTTGATTTTTCAGATAACTGTCAGATTATCATGTCATTTTTTCTTTGATAAATGGCTATTCATATTCGTATCAGCAAAGTCGCTCAATTTTGATTATTCAATTTCTTTGAAATATCATGCGATGAATAGATAATGTTTTTTCATTTTATATGTTTCATAATATTTAAATATAAACTATATAAGACTTAAACTGCATTTAGAAGTGAGGCGGTACATATCACAAACACATGACAATATTACGCAATAAGCACACTTCT
>NW_008708133.1:3025830-3029641 GCF_000327385.1 Lottia gigantea | reverse complement strand
TTTGATGCAAAGGTTGAAAGTTGACAAATAAATACTTTGCGAGTTCAATCAGGTTAGGTAAATGTGAATCTAACCCGGATGTGCCACGCCCACCGCAACAATTTTTCTATATCCATCATCGTCTGTACAATGTTGAATTATGTTAAAAAATTCAAGCATCTACCTAAATTACATAATGAGATATTCGTTGTTTTATCTTAGAGACTTGAGTTTATACGGCAAAAACCAATTTACGCACAGTTAGAAGACAGTACAAAATTTTCAAATTTTAGAAAGCGCAATTTTGATCAAAATATCATATGAGATATATCACCAAAAAGAAAAGATCATGCACTCTAAGAATATAAAATAAATTTTGTCGTGTGTTAATTAGGTCACGTGACAGAGCTAATCAAAGTTAAAAATCGCGATTTTCAAATGGCTATAGAACCAGGAGTTAACATTGCACAACAAATGTGGGGACATTTGTGGATAGATCTCACCAAGGGCAACAACTTCTGTTCTTGTCACAAAATCACCAAAGGTCACGAGATATGAGCCTTGAAAATTTTGGCCATTATTGAAAAAAATCAACCGGAAATAACTAAAAAGCAAAATCAAAATTCAAAAATCGGCTACCACACGATTGTTGTATATTCACTGATAATATATACATTAAAATAATACAAATCCGTTTAAACCCTGGTCCCAAAAAGTACTTTTATAGACAATTTAGTCACATCAACATGGCGGCTGATCTAATATGAATTTTATCATTTCCAATCTTTGATATAAACAATTCTAACATGTTTCAACAAGAATTTTTCAAATATCTATAAAATTCTGGAAGTTGCAATTTCAACTTTAAGAGCGAATGATGTCAATACCGGAAGTGATACAGAAATTTTGAGAACAGAATTTTGTTCAAAATGTTTATCAACTCGTAAATTTTCAGATCGATCGAAATAAAATTGTAGAAGTTGAAAAAAACGTTATTATTAAAAGAAAAAAAGTCAGCGACAAAAGTAAAAATCGGAAATTTTTTAAAGTGCTATCCTTTAACCATTACTAAAAAGTAAAGAAAAAAACAAAAATTTCGATCAAAAATAGATTCAGAATTGGAGCAGTAATTCGAAAGACGTTATGAGTGGCTATGTCCTTTCCGGTTGGGCAAAAATGCGTCATTTTACATTTAAACAACAACGACACGCACTTTATGACAGATAATGTTATCAGTTAATGTGTGGCATATGCAGGTTTGGTTGGGCGCTCTGACCAGAATCGGGGAAAAAAATAGTCATTTGCAAAACAAAGCAGTGCGTTCGATAATTAATTGTAAACCTTCAAGCCAGTAGCATAACTTCTTCAGTGTGAAGTAAAACTTTTCGTTGTTTAATTCTTTGGGTGTTTCAAACTACCACATGTTTTTTTAACTGACACCGGAAGGAAATCAATCGGGCTTTAAAAAAGTATGTCGAATTGTACCAATCTAATTAAAATAATATTACAATTTCGTTGTGTTATGTTTGTTTTTTCGGTCTCCATTGTAATCTAACGAGGTTTAAACCATTGTCGCGTTTATATCATGGTTGGTTGGTTGGTAGATGACAAGTAGCATGGTAACCCTACAAGTTATTTATAGCAGCAACCAATCAGAACCCCACGCAGTTCATATTCGATATTTAGACGACGATTCTGCATGACGCGCTGTGATTGGTTGAAATGAACGTCAACACTACGAACAGTATAGATTACAACGGAGAAAAATGAAAAACGAAATGAAATTGTCACCTAAATTTAATTAGATTGGAATAGTACAGACTATTGGAATTCTGAGAGTATA
This sequence comes from Lottia gigantea, assembly GCF_000327385.1. NCBI lineage: Eukaryota > Metazoa > Mollusca > Gastropoda > Lottiidae > Lottia > Lottia gigantea. The sequence goes on along the minus strand of NW_008708133.1, from coordinate 3,027,819 downwards.
CCTGTCCTCTTACAATTTTTCTTACACCCTATGGCATGTTCCGCTGATCTAACAGTACATTCATATCATTTGAGAAGTAGCGTTGAGACCGCTTAAGGTCTTGCCCCACTTAAATTTTTATACCAGAACCATGTGAGACAAATATCTGTTACGTTACTGGTGAATGTTTGTAGCCTGGAGGATGATAGAGACAAGATGTGGGAATAGAGAAGATCTTTGTCTACTCCAAACCAAATTAAGTGTGATAAAGTTTATAAATAAAACACTGATTTTGTTATATTTTTACATAATCGGTATCTCATTGGAGTTCTGCTGGTAATTCTCTTTAAATTAGCTTATTATGAATTAATTATGGACATGTGAGGCAAACTGGTATTTAGAACATTAGAACACCTCTACTATTGGCATTTCCATTTTCATAAATGAAAATAAAGGAGCCCATCTTTAATGACGTGTTTGAAGAAGATTCTTTTTGGCTATGGATAGACGTTCGTTAAATTAATATTTTGACGGAATTCGATGGTTTAACCAATCAAACTTCCACACTCTCGAAGTGTTTATCAGGTTAGACTAAAAGGTAAATTTGACGAACCTTCAAGTGGGCTGTCGTTAGACTCTAAATGAAGTGGTCATATTAAAAATAACAGCTATTAAAACGCGGCACAAAATTATAGTGTATTCTTCTGACAACTCAACATGTAAAATGAAATAAACAAAATGAATATTTGGCTTTAACATTAGTGTCATTGAGTTGTCAGTTTCGGAAAGCACACTCTGTTATTTTCTTTTTTTTAAATTTATTTATGGAAATGATTTCAGAATAAATCACGTGCAATGAATAATCACTCCGAAAAAGTGTTATCATCGCCATGATGAGGCGATTATATCGTATATGACAAAACGGTGTGACGCAATAGACATCAACTCATCCATTCAGAAAGCATGACTGGCATTTACCATACGGTTTGGTGTTTAGTGTTTTTCTCTATTATCTCTATTTTAGCATCTACTTAGTTAAAGCTTTTAGAGAATTTAAAACGATTTAACTGGTTGATCAGTAATATAGATGCCAATAGTCATAATACAGGCAAATAAAGACTACTGATTTCAGGGTTCTGTCTAACTAAAGTTCTCGAACTCAAAAGTCGAGAGAATTTTGACCAGAAATTTTATGTGATCGCTTTTTTTCCCCATGATATGCACAATTAGAACTTACTAGTGGTCATAGGAGGCCCGGGAAAGAAAAGTCAACAAGCAAAAATAAATAAAAATTCAATAACGTTGCATTGAGCAGCATTCCTAATTTTGACAGGAATAGGATGGTGACATTGTGCTAATTATTTCAAGAAATGTAACCGAGTGTGACTATGTTGGAGCCGTCCTTAAAAAAAAAAACACCTGACGAAAAATAATTATCAAATACTATGTATATGTAACAGGTGCTGTTCACGTTTTGTAGTTTTATTGCTAAACGTTACAATAGAGGATAGAAAAAAATTAAGGTAGATTTTTACACATTCAACAACTCATCATTCTTTCGCCAATCGAAAAGGAACCCTAAGACGAAACGCTGACATTATTCCACATTTTGGAATATATATGGTTCAAAATATGATATTAAATATTTTAATCATTTATTTTGTAGAAGCTCCACATGGGCTACCAGATTATAGAATTAAAATGTATCCCAGTGGTGAAGATAAAATTTTAATCAGCTTTGAACCAGATCCCAATGTGGAACACATCTTACTCTGGTGTGATCAGGGTCAGAGTCCTAGATGCAAACTTACTCCAGATAATGAATGCCAAAAAACAACGCTTCGGGAGGTTTGTTACTTTACTTCTTATGTTTAACAAAAGTCGCAAGGATACAAATACATTTGTTTATTATATGATGACGACTAATTTACCAAAAAGGGTGTCTCACTTAACGCCCCCCAAATACCGTCGTTTACGTACTGGTTTCCATTTGTATGTAGCGCTCACTTT
>NW_008708133.1:2962026-3023091 GCF_000327385.1 Lottia gigantea | reverse complement strand
CCACCCTACAGCAGTTGCTTAAACAGTACCAACCAAAGACATCAAATATCATGGCCAAAAATCAACATCACATGAAACCAAGAAAATGACTTGAAGCAATATATATAAAAAGAATAAAACCAGAATTGAATAGGGATGGGGGTTATTTCATACCAAGTGTATATGATAATATCATTTAGGGAATAAAATAACATATCAGACTATCAGTAAGAAACCATAATCCACATATTAAAGAGAACAGATCAAGGAGAACACTCACATGGCTTCATCCTGTAATCATTATTATATTTATCAGTTGTTATTAGTTGTTGTTACTAGCTCTCTATATAAATATGCCTAATGTTTAAGATTGTATTTTTTGCTTGGTAACGATGAGAGAACACTCATTGAAACGTCGCAGTCAATAAATGTAGTAATTGTATGTCCATAAAGTTTGTTTTCCTTATACTGATCAATAACTAAATGCCTTGGAAAGATATCAAGTATTGTCATGACTTGTAATTCTTTGCTGGGTTAGTGAAGGTAAAATGTAGTCAAGATATTGACAGATCCAGATATACTCAACTAAAGACTCTTATAAATTTGAATATCTTAGAACCTAATTTAGTCTTTTTTCCTACTGCGCACACATTTCTGGCATTTTTGGTGAATTTTGGTTTGAAGCATAGATATGTATGATAAAAGCAAGTTCTCACAAACACATTGTTAAGTATTTGGAAATTAATATTGTTGTCTGTAATTCTAGAATTGTGAATCTCATTTAACAATTTATCCATTCCACTTGTCTTGTAGATGTATTTAATGATTTGGATTAAAATGTTTAAATTCAGCATTGGTCTTTTTAGTTGATTAATTTCTTTAATTTGCATTAGAAGTCTACGATTCTTGGTTATGAAACCGGTCAGTCTTAGTCGGAGAGAATCATTCGCCTAGTATAAGTGACACTTAGTGCGAAAGGTAATGTTTGCTCAAAGCTACGGCTAGCCAGCTGCCACCACAGGAATACAATCCCTCAGCCAGTCGAAAAGTTGCAAGCTAGCTGGTTGACGGGTCTAATTCCACATATTATTTCAGGGTTACAGTTCTAAAGTATTTAAAGATATTAAACCATGCCATAATTATACGTTACAGGTAGATATTTTTAAATGATTTCTATATATCATAATATCAGTGGCGTGTCTATAAACAATTAAGAGAAGAGACATGGTGGGGGTCACAGTATTGTAAAGGAGGGCAATGGCACAAGAAACTGAAGGAGTCGATGACAAAAACGATCACTGCATAATATACGGCTTCGTGGACTAATCTTTTGATTCAATAAGCCATGTGAATTCTCTGATAGATTATCAATAACAAGCACAGTTGTAGATTTGCGTCATATTCAGGAACGGCAAGTATGGCTTTTCTTAATTGTTCACAATGAAATTATTCCAATAGGTCGTCATTCGATCTTGATCATTCGTGTGGACCCAGCATGAAGTAGACACGGATTAGCTTGATTTATAGATAAGTTAAACCAGCCGGATCATGGAGCCAACAGAGATATAGATGATGTCTTCTTTGTGTACAACAAACAATTAAGCCTATAGGAAGAAATAAGAAAATAATAGATTTTGGTGAAATAAACTTTTTTATATTTATAGATATGTCCCCAGGGTGAAGATAGTATCACTCAGATGTTTCAAGTTTTTATACCAGGTAACTTAAACTATTCATTAATTGTTCAATATTGTACCGAGAGACACAATGTATGGTATAGGTAGAATGGAAGCATTAACTTAATTTAGATTTCCAAACTTGGCCAATTAGTGTATATATTCATCTTATAACCTTCCTATAATAGTGTAAAAAATATACAACAGAATCCATCTATTTTCCCCTAAATCCATAAAACTAAGTAAGTATCCTACTAAGAAATTAATAATCTTGATATATTCTCAAATCGAACTAAATTAGTAACACCGTCTATCTTTACGATTGTTATTAGTATAACTTGACTACTAATCTTGCCTATATTCCATTTCAGAATAGCTAATTTGTCTTGATATTTTATATGAGTTATAATGTGGTACTATATCACCAAGTAAACGCTTTGATGTCACCTTGCTCTACACATAAATAAAAACATATTATTTACGAGTTCTGATATTTCTTAATGTTTTATTTATAGCCTTGTTAACATGTAACATTTCAGCATTCAGAAATTCATTTCATTTGAAATTGATTTTTTCCATTGAAGTGAATTGTAATGAAATAGGATTTAGTACAATAAACGTAGGCTGATTATTTTCGTGATTATTAGAATTCGCGACAGAACTGGAATTAAATTTTTATTTTTTCTACTGATTAATTTCCATTATTTTTTTTATTATTTTTTTGCAGATTTGTCATTTTCATCTTATCAAAATCCATCTGTAAGTTACTTTTAATATTTTTTTACAAATGTGTGTCTTTGTTAGTATTTCAGTCCTGTCCGTTTGTCACATTTATCCTGCACTATTGATACAGATACAAATACAAGTATTTTAAATGCTATCACCTTTCCATTCAATTTACATTGTAGGACAATAAACAAGTTCATGTTATAGATATATCAAGTGGTTTGAAATCCTCATCCTTACAGCCAACCTCAACTGAATCAGAATCGTCTAATACATATATCATCTGGATAGTTGTTGGATCTCTAACCCTATCTTCATTCATCGTTTCATTTCTTCTATACAGAAAATTTGCGTCAGGTAAGATGATTTTAGAGTTACTGCGTTTGAATTTGTTAAAATGCGTTTAAATCGGCATGCTCGCTTTTTAGATAATGGCGGAGCGAAAGGGGGGTCAGAAAGTTTTTCGGGCAAAAACTAGGTTAGATATCTCCCCCCCCCCCCACCCCCCTCAGACGTAAACATGGCTCTGCCAGATTTAAAAGAGAGTGGGTATTTTCAATAAGATTGAAAAGATCTCGTTGAAGTTTGAAGATATTTTAGTGTATTTTCAATGATGTTACCTTAATCAGCAAGCAATCTTTGAAAAAAAGAAAGCCATTTTTTACGGGTCGTTTCATTGCACATACAGGTGAGTGTCATATTTCCCACTGTAAAAGTACACAGTTACCACAATGTTTCATCGTAGATTTGAGAAACGTTGGCCAGAAATTTTAACAAGGTCGATTAATATGTGGTCGTATATTGTCGTCGCCCCGGTCCGTCGGTCTGTCGGTCCGTCGGTCAATATTTCTTGTGAGTACTATAGAGACTACAGTTTTCATATGATTTTGATTAAACTTGGTTAGATTGATAAGATCTGGGTAAAGATCGAATTTGACGTATTTTCGATGGACGGTTTTTGAGATTTTGTCCTTGACTTTGTTAAAAAGCGTCGAAATTTGTTAAAAATAGTTCATGCGCAGGATTGAAGCTACCTATTTCAATATATGGCAATATATATATAATTGAATTCAAACTAATAAAAAATTATACTTTGGTCACTTAAGACTGTTTTATCATTTCTGACAGCTACCAGTGGGCGAATGTTACCTTGCCTGGCAAGCTATCTTTATTTCTTTGTTAATATTGACAGTGTATATTTTATTGTAGCCATCAATGTAATAATTAAAGCTCTACATATTTTAGAGTATTAGTCTTGATCAGATATGCGCATGCAGATTGTATCAAATTTTAGTTTCTCATCGATTCTTACAACAGATGGTTATTGAATGTTGTTAGTGTATATGTTCATAATTGTATGGCACATGTCGTTAAGAATGAATCGGTACAGCAGCTTTAACATAAAATGAAATAAATGGAATTTTATGCCCTACTTCTCTGCACCATGTGGGCTTAAAGCTGTTCTAAGTAGAAAAGGTACCAACTCACAAATGTAATTGAAAATATGGCAACCATATTTGAACAGTTGTGGATAAATTAAATGAAAACATTTTCGAACATGAACCATATTGGATTTATTTTTCATTTATGATCGGCATACATGGTTCGTAATAGAACTTTTCATATGAACTCGAAGGAAACTTATAAGAAATATGGCAATTTGAAATATTTATATTGGCTCATTGATACCATTCTTTGATAATCCGTAATATTTTTGTAAATGTAATATAATAAGTTAAGTGATATATTATTAATACTAATGAAAACTCATCGAATGCAAATTGCATACTAACATAAGGGCAACGATTTTCTTTAGAATGATATAACACTATGGTGGCATTTTCAACAAGCTTTATTTGTATAAATTTGGTAATAGGTCTACCCCTCTAAGAAATGGGGATAGGTTTTAAATCCCAAACTCTCTACCGCCCAAACCGCCAATAAAATTTTTCGCTAAAATTAGTATTTTTTATTTTAAGAATCGCAGATTTCAGACTACGAAACAAAACATTTTCAAATTCGCTAAAATTATTGGTGACGTCAATGTTATGGAATCACAGGTTTTTTTTTTAAAAATGAAACAAAAAAATAAATATTCCTTTTCTTTTGCACTGAGATATTTTTCCTCTGATTCAACGAATGATCCGAATAACAAGTTTAATCCATTTCCACCGTCAAAAATATATGTACAAAACCTAGAACAATGTCGTTTGATTTTCAGAGTTACTTCCCTTGACTGTCGTTAGAAGGATGGCAACTTGTAACTTAATTCGCATATCGTAATGTATTTCGGTTCCATCTATTGATTGAAATGGATGTTAAGAAAAATTCTATATACATAACCTGTAAATTTATGCGGCATTAAACCATTCAATTGTTTTGAACTAAAATTACATTATGAAGTTCTACGAGAAAAATAAAGTTAAAAGCAACACTGTTGGAATTTCCGACGGCTACCTAACCGTGGGCGTATGCTAACTTATATTCTTTTTAACTGAATATTCTTTTTCAACATTTTTTTTATTTTCTTATTTAATAGGTGGTAGTATCAAATGTCCTTGCAAAGAAATGAAAAGGAAAATTCTATTACATTTCGACACATTTACGTCTTCAGATACTTGTAAGTGTTCATCTTATTATTTCTGTTTGTAAAACTGTGGTAACTAAGGAGGGAAATCTGATATTGGGTTTCAAATTCCCACAAGCTTTTTTTATTATTGAAATCGAACATACCCTGACGTAGGTCTTATAATAATCATTTTACTTTACTTTTCCGAAAACGTTTTCATACTGTAACGTTGTTGTCTTGTATGTTAAGTTGGTGAGCCAGAGAAGACTAGAGAGTTTTAACAACGTTATTTATTAGAGAGAGACATACTGAGAACTTCCTTTTTACAGTGCGCATGCGAGGTACATTAAAGGGAGATAACAAGTAAATACAGTTAAACAGATATCGTTACACATACAACACAATATGGCAAATGTCAAAGATTTCTATCTGACGTTGAAAACATAGATTTGAAAGTATCCGTAATAGAATAATATATTCATTCTTAGTATAAATATATAAGTATTTATTAGTATGGACTATATTGTTTGACTTTCATGGTAATTTTTCTAAAAAATGAATTTTTCGCCAGAGTAAATTTCTCATTTATGTCAGTAGTGGGCGTTTTCCGTCTTTCGGGCATCTCATTTGGTTTGGACTTTTTCAAAAAACGGTGAGATTTTCAAAATTATTTTACAATTAGCCTAAAATCATATACTCAACTCTTCCATTTGATATAACGACATGGATATAAACATTTCAATATTGGCTATGAAGAAAGATGAGAGTCTTTCCACCAATCTCAATTTGATTAGTATTATAAATATCACATTATAGCTATTTTATGTATTTTTTCTAACAACAACTTGTGAGACTACAGTTTGATATACAAGATATTTATCCCAGAAAGTTGTATATGACAAGATTGATAATGAACTGGAATTAACATTTTTGTTGTCAAATAATAATGAAGTAGCTGACATGGGAATATTCTTCGTAAAAATAAACTGGCCAAGGTCCTATAGTACTGAATGTGGTATAAAAATATTGAAATCTATTTCTTTGTTCTGGAGAATAATTTGGTGAAAGTATTTGTTATTTTTGTGTCTATTGCAAAAAAAAACATTTGATAATAGCCATCATTTTCTAAGGTATTTGCAATTTTTTATTTGCAATTCATCTATATTGCAGGTGATATTAAGATGGGAAGAAGCATCGAAGAGGAAACTCGTGTTCTAGGTTCAAGAGATACCCCAACTGTACCTATATTTTACTATCCAGACAATAATAGTCACTCGGACAAGGTAAAGTGGTGGGCCACTAGGATACAGAAAAAAGCCCATTCCTGTTTTATTGTCAAAGTCATGTCCGTAATTGACGAATCATTTCAGGACATCTTAAGCAACGATGACTTCGAAATGTTCGGTGTATTGTTCATCATAAATTCAAAAGGATTGCACCAGTTTCTGCCTTGTTTAAAATTCCAAAATAAGTCCTCTCCAAAGAAACAAACAGTGGTTCGTTATTTAAAAGAGAGACACAATAAGGTATTTATTTTGGAATTATGTGACGATGAGAAATCCGATATTAGCGATATCCAAACATTATTAGACTTAGACAATGTCATTCAATTAAATGATGGCAAGGCGGATGACTCCATCAAACATATATTAAATCTTCTTAAGGATCAAGATTTGGGAAATCAGACATTTTCAAAGAAATTAGAGGTTCAGACATCTTTAGATGGTGGGTATTATTCAGGAGATAAATTTCCACAGCCAATAAAAACATTTTTCCCGCCAGAATTGGTGTCAGCCGACAGTGAAGGCAGCATCAATGATCGACTTGCCGCTATTAATAAAAGATGTTCAAAATATTATTGTGAAGAGGGTGTTTATGAAGTTGACTATTTGGGAGCCACTTTTACTGTTCATCAAGCTGCAGATTCCTTAAGTGTCTGATAATGATAAACATATCATTTGTTGGTCATATTGTCATGGAATTGTCATGTTATGCTGTGAAATGTAAATAGAATTAAGAATCGAAAAACCTGCTGATTATGTTATTACCAGTTGCAGATATTTCCTTGGTTAATGTAGTTATAATAGTTTATTGCACTATGGTTGCACACATTTTCTAATAGGTTTGGGGTTTTGTGTATATAACTACAGAAGTTAAATACTTATTGTTATGTATTTGTTCAGATATGCTTAGAACTGGACCTGTCACTTTATTTCCAAAACTGATTTCTGCTTTTACTCAATTATAGTCCTTGAAAGATCCATTTGGCCAAATACTTAATTCTTATTACCAAAAGCAGTTTTCATTAGTACCTCGTTATAATTACCAACTTTTAATGGTCATAAAAGCAAAGCCTTCGAACAATTTAAGAACAATGCGTCATAACAACACACAGTGACTCTTCTTGTACCTTTTTTGGACTTTATGTGTAAATCCCTAATTTGTTTTATAGTATGAATATTGACGCATGGCGATATCGTTGGCCAGTAAACTTCGTTTTAATCATTGAGCAATATCAAGGAAATCCCTTGACGAGTGCGTGTGGTTGCTGTTAATGTTAATGTTTCAAACACTTAGCAACTAGAATTTTTAATAAACATTTGAGTCAATTTATGTTACCTATTCGCACAAAGGCATGGCTATTACGATTATGTATATTATCTTGTCTGGCATGTTATGATAATCATTGACATTGCAGTCTGACAAATATTTTTTTTATTGTTTGTCTTTTCACATGGCAAGGAATTATTATAAGATTTAAACAATGTTACATTGTGACATTTTTAAGCGGGTCCAGCAATCACCATTTTTCATGTTATTTACTCAATTTGTGTAGCGCAATTCATTCTGTCCCTCATTGTATGAAAACTTGAAATCATTCACGATGTATCTCATTCGGTCTGCATGATATTCTCTCTATTTCCGCGTTTTAAATGGTATATTTCTTTAAATAAAGATTCTTACTTCGTTGGACAGTGTGAATTTGTGTGTAATGTTCAGGACTTTCATTGATATTGTAAAGAGCATAATGAATTTACCTCATCATTCAAATTTCATTTTATATAGAAAACTTCTTTATAGAGAAGTAGTAAGATTGATGATAATGAGAAAATTATCGTTATCATGTTTTACGTTGTTGCAAAAATTCATTTTGTCGTCGACCTGAGTGTTTGACGCAATCGCTGGAAATAGCCAAATTTTTATATAAGCAATCCGATTAAATCGTGTTGGACCTGAAAGTAGAACATGATCAAAATTAATGTTATACTGACCGCAATTTGATATTTCAGTCGTCGATACGCCCAATCCAGCAATTTACCCGATTCTCCCGATGCCATCTGTTACTACTGCTGAATATCAAGTTACTCTGAGATTCTGTCAGTCGTTAAGTTAAAGGTCAATCTACCTACCTTCTAGTAGGACAAGAAACATAATAACAATTACATTTATGGTTTGGGCATTATTATTTTTATTTTACTCATATCACATATTTAATTCTTTGAAACGGGTTTTATTTTGTTATATTGTTTTCAACCTACAGTTGAAGTTTGATTTTAATATTTTGTTTGTTTGATCGATTTATATCAATAATTACTTTTATTTTAAAATCTGTACCTTATTGATAAATCCAGTATATATTTTGACATTTTGAAGTGAGGATTACATATCCCAAGATGACAATAAGAATAAATGAAAATTGTGTTGAAACGTAATAGTTTTTTTCTATAATATTGACATGACATACCCCAAGTATGTATATTATGTTTTATTACTGTAGTTGTAGCTATAAATTCAGTCATAATCGAATTCACTTTCATTGTAATATGGTATCGAAACTAACATAACACAACCATATATATTCATATAACCTTCATCGAAAGAAGAAATGCGAAAAAAACTATTTTTTATTAAGGTATTCCTATTTAGCGGCCAGTAATAATTTTGTAGTATGTGTCAGTTAATGCTTACATGTAATTTTTGATTAAAGATATATTGAAATACATTGGCTCTCCAATTGCACTTCATTTACAATCAGCCCTTTATCTCAACCCATGTCTTTATCATATAGGCTACACTGGATGGAGTACATCGGATCACTACCAAATATTGGTGTTGTATTACAAGCAATATTTCAATCACCGGCTGATTCATCGGTTTTTTCCGCTATGGGAGTTTTGTATGGTGTAAGTGTATGGGAATCCAAGTGATGACGTAAAATGTATGAAACATTGGGCAATGAAGGATGATATTTTGATTCGAAAAATGAGTGAAACAGACGCCTTCTCGCGAAACTTAACGTTTTGGTCTCTGACAATCAAGAAAATACTTTCGTGTTTATTTTTAAAAAGAGTTCCTCCGTCAGTGTTTTAGACCTTGGTGTGGGATGCGTTGGGGCAACCTTATTTACTTACCTATTTCCGAACCTATGGCAAATGTTTGAGTTCTGTTTTTCTGAAATATACAAATAGTCAAATTTCAGCTTTTCAACTGTTAACTGTTAAAGATAGAAATTTATTTGGATATAAACACTGTTAGTGCAGTGATTCCTTTCATCTGGAAATTTCCATGTTTCAGCAATTTTTTTTTATTAGGTTGTATGTGTTTTTCTAAGACCCTGAGGTCTAATTAGTAGAAGTCCAAAGCTTGAACTAAATTGAAATAAATAAGTTAGGTATTTGTCTTTTTGGTCTATATGGCCTATAGAGAGGAAAATCGACCCTATTTCCTAAAATATGGCATTACCTATGGCAGACATATTTGAGTTCTGTTTTTTTATTTCTAAAATTTCAAAATAGTCATTTCATCTTTTTAGCTTTGTAACGGTTAAAGAAGAAATTTATTTGGATGTGAACAGAGTGCAGAGATTCGTTTCAACTGGAAAGTTCCATTTTTCAGTAATTGTGTTTTGTATGTGTTTTGTTAAGTCCCTGTGGTCTATCCAAACAATCTAAAACTTGATCCAGATTGAGTTATTTAGCAAAGTTAGGTATTTTGATCCAAGGGAGGAAAATCGACCTTATTTCCAAACCTATTTCCTAACCTATTTGGTAACCTATTTCCTAACCTATGGCAGGTATTACAAAAACTACTACTACTACTACTACTCGGATAACCAATCTTTCATGAAATTCTCGCCATGCCACTGATTTTATCTATGTACCTTATCCGGATAAAGTAATATCTCTTAAAGCTGGAGAAAATTAAAACAAGGTTGAGCTCTTTTTCAATGTCTTCCATGACTTTACTAAAGGGGAAGTAAAATCTTTCAACGTCTGTTTTAAATGAGAACACAAAAGATCTTGTTACTTAATTCACATAGGCTCTGATTTTCCTAGTAATCTCCCTTTAGTCATTATTTTGTTTTAGAGATGTGATATATTTGATTTTCTCAATGGAATGATGAGGCTATTAAGACTCTGAGAGACCTGCCTTAACTTGAGGCATGTTAATTATGGTTCATCAGACACTTTTTGTTAATTCTTCATGTTCATTTATATAGGCTACATAACTACTTGATCCAAACACGGGCATCCACGAAGAAGCATTAAATGATGAAAAGTGGCACTAAGTGATCAGAAGAGTAAGCATAGCCTTCAGGTTATCCTTAAACGGCGTGTTGGTAACTTGAATTGAGTTATATTATGATAGATCAGTAGATATTATGATGACCTGGATTACGATATATTCTTCTAAAGCAGCAACAGGCTACGGTACTAGATACCACTAATGATATACGTAAAATGTCTTTGTTTTGTCCAGAGTGATTCTATAAGAAATAAAAGGGTATACTGCTCTTGTACCATTTATTATAACCTATCCCTTGGAAGTTAGATTTTAATGTGTATAATGTGTTTGTGTGATTTGTGCATTTGGTAGATCATGAATACTTGAAACACCTTTTAGAGATTTGTGCAACGATTTCACGTTCAATGGTTCAAAACTTTGGCGACAGAAAGGCTTTTTATATGCAAACTTTTCCATGGCAAATTATGAGGTATTATCCCTTAGACCTATTTTTTAATCTACCCTTTGGATGATATTTTCATGGTGTGGACTTTATAGAACAGTTTGGGGACTTTGAGATTTTCATTAAACATCACTCGTTCATAACATCTGTCATTAACTAAATTCCACTGTCTGGAATAATCAAGTAAAAGGTTTCACTCTTTTATCTTATTTCCAGAATATAATCGGTATTCAACTAAGCTTACACGACTGTTTATGCTTAGCTCATTGAGCACGATTACTCATAAAAGTAAACTTTGTGATGATATTCCTTCACTCCTCTAGGGTTCATCATTTGTTTTCAAAGCAGATGCGAACAGGTCCATTGATATCCTTTACCGTTTACATTGCATGGGTCATAAATCAGCCTGTATCTAACCATTTCAACTTGAATGACAAGATGTCAAAAGATTACACTGCGAAATTTCGATAAGCGGTGAAGCTGGTTGTATTGAGACATTAAATACCCGATTGGACTTAATATCCACCATAATACAGGCATAGCATAGAATCTTGGTTTGTCCTGTTGAATACAACCATTAATAGAAAAGAAAGATAGTTCCTGTCATTATAAAAATTTACAAATTCTCCATTATCTAAATGTGATTTTTAGACCTTTAAGAAATAATTATGAACTGCCAGCAACTGACGTTTTTTTATATTCTTTTAAGAAACTGTTATATGTGAACTGCCTACATGTAAGATTTTTAATTTCACTGTATTGACCATTAATAACTATTATCAGTTATCAGGCTGGTAGTTGGAATTTTTCCTGCTACGGTAACAACAAGGAAGAGCGGAGGGTGGTTCGAAAAGTCTTTTTTTTATTTCTGCAATTAATGAAACCAAATTTCACACAAATGTGTACACCTCCAATTTCGTTGAGGGCACCCTGAGCTGAAGAATGGCCATAGATTGCTCAAACTTGTTTTATTGTTCATACTGTGCAATAAGCTTGTTAGATTTGATGATTTTGTCAAAAAAAAAAATTGGAGGAGTCCTTAAAATGATAGCAAATTTTGAATTTCAGAACTATGAGACCAACTATGAATTATCTTCTGTGATTAACCAAATTGTGTCATTGCACTCCTCAGTATCTGAACTCATTGTATTCCAAACCATTATCTTCCATAGAAGCTGAGAAAAAAGTCAATTGAGTGAATGAATCAAAATCCATTTTTTCTACTTATCATCTACTAACTGTCAGCGTCGAGTCAAACAAGGCAAGATCAAGGCCACCACTGTGATATGAAGTCTTCTCCACCTCTTTATGTCCAATTTTGGCAACTTTCGTAGCTTTCTTTGCTCTTTGTACTTGACCATCACCAGTTGTTTTTTCCAGCATTTGTTTCACACGTTGCTGGTTTGCAAATGATGTTTTCTTGACACAGTGCCTGGGACAAACCAACATTGAGCATGGATAAAAAATATGCTCTAGATCCTTTGTTATACTATAATATAGCTATAAAGGCAGCAGTCTTAACAGATGAACGGTATGCAAAACGACAAAAGCTCCAAATACGGCCATTTAGTGACTGACATGGGTTATGGGTTTTGGCTAGGTGACATCGACTCAGCAAATCCCGATCTGTGAGCCTTTTATATGTACTTTTCATGGATTCGGCTTGTGGTTTTGTCACCCTTGGCTTATGTGGTTGTGGTTCCTTTCCTTTGACAATTAACAAATTGAATTGGCACCATAATATCACCCCTTTTGGACAGAACCCATGATTGTGAGCACCATTAGATGATGCGGAATGTAGATGCCCACATCGCTTCATACATGGCAGCAATATTAAATATATATATATCCTATAATACAGAGCTTATTTTTTGGTTCGTATTACCACGTGGTTGTGTTTTAGTGACACGGAGAAATGCAGTACTATCACCGTCAGAGAGAAATCGGCGGTATCGGAGATGTGGATCATGTTATGTTAACATTGATCAGATTTTCAATGCGGCTGTAGATTTTGTTGCTCCAGATGATGTGTCAGTATTTCTCTGACACTGTCTTGTTAGCATCATTTACCTTCATAGCCTTCACTGTTCTCATCAGGCGCCAGTTCACAGCCCTAGCAGAAATTAGACAGAAACTGAAAATCGAAAACATATCCACTATTGATTACCATGGCAATAACTATGCCATTGTGACATCTATGGCCACGTTCTACAATGTACCGTCATACACGACACCTAGGTCTCCAGGTTGTGACGGTGGAGTTAATGGTATCATTACTGCTAGACTCATAATCTTGAGTTACAATTTCCTGGCTGTAAAGTGTTGCAACTATTTCTCTCACTTCAGACAAGTTTTTGGCAACGGTTTTGAGTGAAAATTGTAATTTAGTGTAATTTAGAAGAAAGTGATCGAAAGGTTTATTTTTATTCATCAATTTAGGGATGTTAAGAACATGTATGCTGAATAAAACCTCTAGCTTGAAAATAACGTATTCCTAGTATCTTACATGCCAGGACAAATTTCAAATTCATTGAAAAAGATAGCCTTGAACTGCCACTTCCAGGTCCAGTGCTGAAGGAAGTATCTGGACTTTTATCATCATCAGGTACTGCTTTGGTTGAGGTGTACACAGATGGTTGAAATTTGTCAAGGGGCGGACAATATTCGTTAGAACACTTCATACCTAAAACAGTGGCCAAACTTTACTTCACTGATAGACAAACTATTGTACCCACAATCCTGGTATTTGGCTCTTTTTTATCAGATCTGATAGGGCAGAAACTTGAAGAAGACCACAGTTGTCTGAAGAGTCAGAGAATGGAAACCATCGAGTCGGGTTTTGGTTGCGAAAACATAGTTCCCTATGTCTTCTAAGAATTCATTCGTCACGCCTTCAAAATCTGTTTCAGAAGTATTCCTAGCATCCGAAATCAGTCTGTCATATATGTAAGATATACCTGTATGGAGGGGGATCGTTGCCAGAAGTATTTACAAAGTCAAACTTGAAAACAAGTTATATTTCAACATTAAAAATCAAAAAGTCAATGTACTAATTACAAAGTAGAGATATTGATAGTTTACTTTTCAAACTTTATTTCACATCAGACACCATTCAAACTTTCCTTTATGAAAATGAATTCTAAACTTTGCATTATTGACATTATCAACTATGTCTTCTTGATTTTGCATTCGTGAAAGATGTAAGTTCGACCACTGTATTCTTGAGAGTTGTAAAGTCAACTTCTGCATTCTTGAACGTTTACCATATAAGGTAACGTGACCTACTTCATTTACATAATTCGGAAATTCAACGGAAACTAACGGAAATATAAATCAATAATTGCTCCTTGTCAAAGGGATTTAACTCTAAATAAGCCTCAAAACCGGATATTCAAATGCGGCATTGGTCAATTGACACTTCGTCATTACTTGTATTGTAATTGTTGTAATTGTTGTACACCTATTATGTTAGATTGGCATCTCAGGACCTCACTGGCACCAAAAATATCATTCATAATTCCATAGCAGACCATAGGAAAAAATTTGACATTTTTCAAAAATTGGCCATGTAGGGGCTTCGTCATTGACTGGCCAGTGACAGAGTTAGGCATGAAAATACCATTATGTTGGAATTTTGGAGATATTCATAGGTCTGAAGGCACTATGTTATTGAGTTTGTGCCAATTCCATCCAAAATTTTGCCATTTTTCAATATCCATATTGGCTATCCGTCACTGGCCGAAGAAATGTTGATAACTATGTAATGATTCTATTCATTACACGACTTTATAGAGGTTTCATTTGAATAAGAAATGAATTACAAATTTTCGTTTTTTGATTTAATTACAACAATTACAATCAATCCAAAAAATTAGTGTATCCATCGGACACATAAATTGGCCGGCCACTGAAGTAATGACGAAGTGTCATTCACTCCGCTAAAACATTTTATGCAAATGGAATGTAGTCCAAGCTATTTTTAGAAATCTTCTTTCTCTCTCCCTTTTGGGGTTTTTGCATGCCTATTTTTGGGTAAAATTTGGTCTAGATTTGGAATTTGAAAAATTGCATTATCTTTCAGATTTGGTTAAATGATGAGAGACCTAAAGGCGGAAGGCTAATTCTAAAAATAGTCGTTTTGTGAAGTGCCAAACTCTAGCGGATGAGTATAACCGGTAGTAGTCTACTTTCAATTTTAGTAGCTCAAAATTTTCATGGTCATCATATAATGAATTTTTAGGAGACATTGAGAATTGGTCAGGCTTTCATTCGACATATTGGAAAGCTTTCAACGAGATTTCTGGAAAAAGTTATAGAAGGTTGAATTTCGTGTTTTAACATGGGAAGAGATGACAAATGAATTAGTGAATTGACAAGGAGCAATTATTGATTTAAATTTCCGTTAGTTTCCGTGAATTTCCGGATTATGTAAATGAAGTAGGTCACGTTACTTTATATGGTTAACTTTCAAGAATGCAGAAGTTGACTTTACAACTCTCAAGAATACAGTGGTCGAACTTACATCTTTCACAAATGCAAACTCAAGAAGACATAGTTGATAATGTCAATAATGCAAAGTTAAGAATTCATTTTCGTAAAGGAAAGTTTGAATAGTATCTGATGTGAAATAAAGTTTGGAGTGGGCCTATCAGTACTACTAGCCTACGACCCGTTAAACATGGTCCTCTGGCCTTTGGGCTATTATTTCGTTTTTTTAGGACCTTCACGCTTCCTCTGGCCAAAAGTATGTTTCGTTCGAAATTTCCGTGAACTATTATCCCTATTATCGACATTACTGTTATTTTTATTTGCATTTTCGCTAGTTGTTTCTTCTTCGTGGACTTTTACTGTTAGACTGATGCTAAGAAACTGGATATCAACCTATCCGAAAATAACAAAATCACAGTTTTGATTGTTTGTACCACATTTATCAACATTCTGACATTTTTCTAACCATACGTCCGCTTAAGCCGCAATCTCAAACCACCACCGTCAGTAACCGTTAACCCTTGGAATCCGCCGTCATTATGTTTCAACTGACTGCCGGTGTGGAAGTGCAGGTGAATGCTTGAGAGAAGTCGACTTTAACGATTGATTTTACTGTATGAAACTTCTGCATTTTAATTGTACAAATTGTAGAGTTAATCAATAAATCAATGTGCGAATTGGGTCAAATTGGCGCGAGATGCAGAAAAAATGTCAGGAAGACATACTAATATTCCCCTTTCTTTTATAAGTTTCTATCTAATAAATATGTTAATATAAACCGCATAAAGCAGTAGTAGTCATGTGAAGAGAGAATTTAGCAGATAAGATTTTATATCTGCTGGAGTTGGACCCAGTAATCGTAAGACTTGCTTACAGGTCTACGTGTTTTGCATGCCCTACTATGTGAGCGCTCGATAAGATTTAAGAAAATTACCATTCTACCACCGATTAAGCTAATTATGATGTACGTCGCCATGTAATGTGTAAAAGAACTTAAGCGGTTATTCGATCAAATTCTGCCTGAAGCACCCGCTGGACCATGAATAATTTGCGTTGAAAATTACACACTTAAACTGAGCCGATCATCGGTTTCAAGCAAGATTGTCAAACACAGGGATACGTTATGTTTTAATAAGAACATCCACTGAGGTATGAGGCAGTAACACCTTTACAACGGGCGGCATAACCATAACTGAAAAATGATTTGATTGAATTAGTCATTATTATGGACATGTTTCTGTTATGCTTTACAAATCTTATAAGTCGAAGGACTTTGAACAAATATTTTCAGTGATTTCAGAACATACATTAAAAGTTATAAAAATGGAACAATAAATGTACGAAAGTAAAAAAAAAATACATAGTTCAATGTAGCAATTACAAGATCAGCTAGATCTGGTACCTTAAAACTGCAGACAGGACTTCTAAAAGGACACTGGTCAGATTGGTGCTATTTGATTCCCCCTTGACTTTGTATTTCCATCCACTTAATGATTCCTAGAAACGCCACTTCTCAGAGTTTCCTACATAGGTTCTATTATTGGCGTCAGATAGAAACTTGGAGATGCTGTTTAAAGACCATGGTCCACCTTTTTCAATTTGAAAAGTGGTCCGAACGACAGTATAGAATATCAAGGAGATTTTATAGATTGAAATTATGGAAATTATATTAAAGTCTAGACATGTCAGGCACCGACATTATTTTTTGTATTATACTATTATTTGATGGTTCGAAGACTAAATAAATTATACACAGGGAATAATATTACAACTCAAATTAAACATATTTAGGTTGCAAAATTGCTAGATATCTTATCGAAATTAAGTAAATCTTGTTTTGTGCTCGAAATATTCATATCGCCTTTGATCTTCTAACTTCAAGGAAACGTTGATTGCCAATGTTAATAATAAGAAAGGGTTTCATATTCCAAAAACTGTAAATGGTAACACTTTAGAGTGTAGTTTACTCTCGGAATTTTGTGATGTGTTTTTGTGTCTTTTATCTCGAGCTCCCACAAATTAGAAAATAAATATCGTCATATTAACACGACACAATACAAAACTTAATACTTACGAGACTTTAGCCATATCATGATGTTGCCATCCCAAGAGAGTTTTCATACATCGTACATCATCACTCAAGCTAGAGTTTTCAAAATCTGAATTGTTGAAATAATGGAATTAATAATGAATGCTGTTAACGGTATCAATAATGATTGTTAAGTTATATATAATACAGGTCTGAGACTTCAAATTGTGTATGTAATATTGAGAAGCAAAGACGGCTGTGTGGCCAGAGAGGCTATGCTTACTCTTCTAGACACGTGATTCCACTTTTCTTAATTAAATACTCATTTATAATTAGCAAACTTCCTCATATGAATCGTTCATTTGCTGCCACCAATGTTTTTGCAAAGTGTTGTTTTGGATTTCGAGTTTCGTTTTTGAGTGGGCAGTTTTTGAAGATCCAACGTTTCAATCCAATCTATGAACTTTTACTTACCAGTACATGGGTGTTTGCAACCGTTTTTGGTTTTTCTACCATTTCTTGGATCACAGTTCCAATAGTCGTTGATCTGGAAGATTCCGTGATCAGCAGAACCATCTCTATTTACATTATGAGCTGTTGTTCTTAAACCAGATTCGGCGTTAGCCATACAAACCCCTGAAGAATATAATATAATATTCAATTGTTCACAGTAACAGACAATTTTAAACATTCTTTGTCAATAAGGACTTGACCTACCTTTTATCCAGATATTTGATTAAGTTGTCCCCCTATAATCAACGTTCTATTATTGTTTTACTAGTTATCACTAATGGGCCTTCCCGGCGAACTGAATAACTGTGGTTTAATCTGGACACTTTAACCAACTTATTAAGGCGTATTTATATTTTCTCAAGTATGACTCAATAGGTTGTCAGGCTATCTTGGTATGTACAGCCCCTTGGGCAGAGAACAATTACTACTGGCTCTGCATTTCCACAACATTTTTAAGATCGTTCTGGGGGACATGGGGGTATTTTTTTTTATCTTTCTAATGAAAACGTCTTTATGTTAATCTAAACAGATGAACTTCACATTAGCTATTCTCATTTTGGTATTTCAACTGGTAATGAGTCAGCATATATGATAGACACAAGGTTTTTCCCATGGGTTGCTTCGGTTGATCTCTTCAAGGTTTATCCCTTATCCAAATTTGACCATAAAAAACTTACATTTGTGTACATCACCTCTGGCAACACCAGCTGATACCAATGTAGATGCAAGAGAGCATTTGGTAAAAGTGTATGCTGAAGCTTAAAAATATTCAAGAAAAGATTATATACTCTTGATAACACAAGCTTGAGATCATTACATTTTAACTCAGGTTCTTTATATTGTATTCAATAAAAACAATTCCTTGATTCCTTCCTTGAATTTGTTGAACATCTTCGTTGTCTTTACAGACGAAAAGCCAAGAAAATACATCTATATACAGATGGATTGATCTTACAGATTTATGTCCAATTTGTAAAAAATATAGTGATAGAATAGTAATCAACCTGAAACAACAACAAGAAGTAATACACAAAGAGTCTTCATTATGGCTGATTAAACAATGAATAAAGAAAAGTAAAATCACAATAGTTTTTATCAGATGTCACACCTTGAGAACTTAACAGTTGCTTGGATCATACGAATTATCGGTAGATGAAAGTCCGAAATTATCTTTTTACAAACGACACATTTTTTTTTATTAATGTAGGCTATATATTGATGTCACACTTGCTCGTTTGTTCACAAAAAGTTTCTGCTTACTCTACATGCTGTCTAATTTTTCAGTTTTTGTAATCTGGCCTACACCATAGTAAACAGAATTCTTTAATTTTGGTGAAATTGGATATTTATCACCAATTTACAGTATGGTGTCTATCTACATTTTTGAAAAGTTCTTTTCTTTTTTTAGTCAGAAGGTTTATATAACAGTAAATGTTGGTCTGTATGTAACTAATAAATCGCCGAGTACCATCATGCGCTCACTCTTCAGAACACAGATTTTTCATAATTAATTTTTTGTACTGATTTTTGATTACACTCGGATTTAAACATCGCATAAAATTGTATGGTTGAAGATGTAGATACGAACCTTTGATCATTGATAGCATTTCTCGACAGGTGTATTTCTTGTTGGTTTGTAGATAAGGGTGCTGTCTATTATTTTGGGTAGTAAAAAATTTGAAAAACCTCTCTTTTGCCTACTTAATATTTCTATTATCTTGGGTGCGCTTCCCAGTGTGTATATTCTTTGCTTCTGGTTGCTGTTATTGACAGGTAGACGAGGCACTATTTCCATAATCTAAAAACATAATGAAAGTTTGATAAACGCAACAATGATGTAGAGAGATACGCATACATCATCATTCGGCGTTAAATAGAGCAAATTTTTATCTGAAGTTAAAGAGGTAGGTAGGTAGGTAGATGACGAGTTAACGTTCGCTTCCAGCTGATGCTGATATCGCAAACTAGGTAGTTGTTGGTAGTCGTAGTAGTTGGTAGTTGGATTGGATCAAATTGGATGATTCGGTGTTGTTGGTTTGGTTGTTGATTCTTCGTTAGATCTGGTCGGGTCGAATGACATGGCGGTGAAACTCGGCCCTGGATGGTGTGGCGTGAGTTACTCCTTCATTCTTCCAAACTCGTTCTGATCATGGTATTTCTTGTTGATTGGTAGTCGAATGGTAGTCGTTGGTTTGGTTTGGTTTGGTTAGATTATCTGTTATCTGTTGGAAAACTCGAAGACCTGAAAAAAAAATGAAGTTAAAGAAGGGGCTATTAAGATAAATACACTTCTAGAGATGCAAACATCTGTAAATGTTGGTAACTGGCGAGTCAGAAAGTTTCGGACAAGAAGATCAGTTTATGATAAGACCTTCAGCACTCATAATCAACAAAGACCTAACACGTGACATTATCTTCATATGGCGTCAATTTATTTGCGATCTACTTTAATATATTGTTCTTCTAATCGCATAATCCTTTCAACATGTTTCTATGTCGACGTATTTTAAGTCATATAATTACTAACGGTACAAGTAACTTGCACATAAAACCACTATAATTGGTAATATTATACTAATGGTTAAAATACAGTCTTTAATTACTTAAAAACATTGTGAAAGATTTATCTTCTTAAGGATAATTTAATAAATCTTTCATCGGCCTTGGAGTCTATAAAAATATTATACATTTATCTTCATAGGCTAAATTTGGGGGATTTAAAAAAATTAGCTTATTTCAGTTCTGATATTTGAATTGGTTGGTAATTGTGCTAAAAAGAGTTCAGACAGGCAATCTGGAGATGGGTCATGTATAAATTGTAATCTAAAGTTTGTATTTTGAAAATCATTACTTCTAATCTGACTTATGGAAATATTGATTCATATGGTATGATGAACCAACCATGGCGTCTTCATTTTTTTTCAACTCGTTTCTGTTCATATTTAAGCTTTCACAATGAGTTAAAAGTCCTAGAGGTAGATGATAATGTAACGTATTGCACGACATCGATATGTTTTGCCTCATTGGCTTCGAGAGGTGTTTCTTAATTCCATTATTTCGATTATTTTAAAGTGTCTAAGTCACACACTGAACACGGGGCTACGTAACTATCATAGTAAGTCTTATTATTATTTGCATATTCGGTGTTGCCAAATAAAATTTGAACACATAGACAAGCAAGGTTTAAGAACTAATGACTGACCTGTACGCTTAAGCAAAGATAATAGCATTATTCTGTAAATGAAATAACTATGTTTTTGTATGTTTCAGAAAGAAGAAAAAAATAAAGACATATCTTACTACCATTCACTATTGGTGAAATTATCAATATGAACATTTTGTTTTCAGGCTTACCACACATTTATCAATGTTTTTATTTATTCACTGAATAGGAGAAAAGCTGGAATAATAATAATACTGAGGAATAACAAAAAAAAAAACATTTCAAAGAAGCGTATATTAATGTGAATTAAATTCAAAGAATGCTTATCTGTTTCCTAATGATGTTATGTACAGTGGTTCAAGGTTGTGTTAAAGGGATATATTCGTACTGAATCTGATCACATCTGATAGAGATAAAATTATGTAACCTGAAAAATTGGTAACAAATAAGAGATCTTTCTGATATAGTTTTATTATGTTTTGTTTATTTATTATTATTTTTTTCCATACGTTGACCTGGCGACAGAAAAAAACCATTTTGAATCAAATTTAAGAATTGCTGAATCAAAAAATACTTGACGTGATTTTACCTGGACAGTGTATTTCAACAGTGAACGTTTGTGAAATTATTTACAACTTCAGGATTGGCATTAGACATGAAGTTTATAAAATACTTGGTGTAACAAGGACAAGTTATGATTCATGGAATTGGTGTTCTACTTCCCTCTGATCACACACTGGTCATACACTATCCTTATACTCTAAACCTTGCCAATTACCTTTAATGTACATTGGAGTAGTGCCATTTGTCCTGAATTTAACTATAGCCTGTTTATATTTGTCATTTTGAATTGAAAACAAATACCTTTCTCGTTCTAATTCTACTTTATATGAAAAATATTTGGTTAATAAATTACTTCATTCAGACTAGAATGCCAAGTTTGTCTGCAGCAATCACGAATTCTCTGTTTGAAAACATATATAAATCAATTTACATTGCCTACTCCTTGGCAATTCCAAACAAATCCAAACCCATACGTAAAGAGTAGACATTTTACGTGTGTTGTCCAGTTCTTACATAACATGACATAACATAATGCATCTGAATTATAGACACTGTTACACTGAGAATCGTTTAGACAATGGACAAATTCATTAATGTACAGGGACTAATCATGTATTAGGGACTAATCATGCACCCTTGCCGTGTGCCAATATTACAACTGAACAAATTCGTTAGTCCGCTAGTAGTTTGGACACAGGATTTACACGTTTTATACATGTATTCAATTATATGTAAGAATTTCCCCTGTATTCCTCGGTATCTCAAAACCTGTCAGAGCAATGGAGGTTGTACAGTGTCGAAAGCAGATTTGAAATCGATAAATATGACGTAAAGGCACCCTCTAAGTTTTGAAATATATTTGCTTATACACCCTTGAAGGTTGAATATATTATAATTGTTAATTGTGCTATAACACTTTCGAAATCCAGCTTGATATTCAACCAATTGCTCAGTAACGTTACACCATCTTGTTATTCTAATATTTAATGTTTTTATGAAAATTTTCCCCACTACAGGAAGGAGGGATATACCTCTAAAGTTTTCAGGGGAGTCTTTCGGGCCCTTTTTATTCACTGGGCAGATAATGGCATTGTTCCAGTCCGCCGGGTAAACTCCCGTGCTATACACAAGATTGAAAATATGACAGAGAGTTGGCAAAAGTAATTGTTTTGACTTCTTTATCATTTGTACACATATTCCATCTATATCGGTAGCCTTTTCAGATGACATAAGAGATATGCTTTTATCGCTTTCAGGAGGTGTTATTTGCAAGTTTAAAATATCGAGATCAGGACCACATACACGTATTTGTTCATTTTCGAGGGTAGTAAAAAGTCCATCAAGGTTAAGGTGAAAAATATATCCCTTTTTCAGCTACATACTAAGGTAATTAAATGCTGTCACTCATCAAATTCATTAGTTTCAGTCTGCATTTTTTCTGAAAATTCACGATTAATCACTAACAATGTTAATGTTTTGCACAAGTTTTCACCAAAACATATACGAACTTCAGCTCCCTGTTTATTTTTATTTTTTTAAAAAATGGACAAAAAGTAAAAACATAAATATAGTGGAATGATATGCTTGAATAAGGAAAACGTCTTCTAACGAATATATAAAATTGAATTAACTCATAACAAAGCAGGTCCTTCTGTTATTTTATAATTTTTTGGTTTGAATTGTTTTGTTTTCTTTGCCCGATGAGACTTAAATTCTATGTTGACACAATGTCAAAATCTTCAATGTTAACATTTTTAACTGAATTGTTACGCCAATCTACATGTAAATTGCTGTTTTTATTTTAGAGTTAAGAGAATTTAAAAACAGTCAGGACGTGTGACACATTAGATTTCCACAATTACGTGAATGCCATCTTGTGAGGCAAAGCAAGAGCCCGTGGAATTAGGGTCTAATAAGGAGGTTTACTAGCGTGATTTCTATGACTCGCAATTTCTGAAGATTATGCCGCTTCTAGCAACAACTGATCAGATCCGACACAGTAAACGGAGTAAACAAAAAGGTAATATCCAACAATCCAATGACCAACTACTAGCAACTGCGCATTGCAAATGCTATGATTTGAATTAGAATTTAGAAGAGATGAAAATTGTAACGTCGACAAACGGTATAGGCCAACCATTTAGAAAGTAAAATCTGGACTGAAACTCCCAGATCTGAGGAAAATGTCACAATTATGTCGGGAGGTTGAAATTAGGACGGGCAAAGCTACAACAAATTCTGGAATTCAAGCGAGATCCAGCGAAATTGTCGTTTTCTTACAACGTTGGCCTCACGATTTCCTCAACATACAAGTAAGTTTATACTATCACTTCGCTGATTTGCCGCTTAATCTTTTTGTCTCAGGGGAATTGGATATTTTAATAAATTTACAAAAATTGAGTGTAGAGAGAGAAGAAAGACTAGCTTGCTCAAGAAGATATGTCAGGAGTCAAGTGAACCTATTGACATCTATATATAGAGCCATTATTGTAATGAAAATTATGGCATGACGTGCCCTCCATACCAGTGATGATGAAACGCACGTGATCGATCTACGGCACAAAGAAAACACGTATCCCTTGCAACGTGAAAAACATGTTTTGAGACCTGTCAGTGTATTTAGTAAACTTTACAAGTAATTGTTTACTGTCAGAATTTAGCAATGGCTCAACTCAGTACAGCAAAAACATGGCAAGTTATTGGCTTGATATATGTATGTCGATGAGAAAGGCTGGATTGCAGCTGAGTCACCATCCTTCAACCATCAGTTATTTATTACGAAAGCATCGTCAAACAAATGATGTCAGGGACCGCCATCGATCTGGTAGATATGTACATCAGCAAGAGAATGTGCTCTTATGAAGACTCTACGACGCTTTTCTTTTGCACCAAGCACCGTTATGCCACTTAGGTGCAGTTTAGCGCATAAAATAGCAAAATAGCTCATGCCACAGAACTGTCCGTAAAGGCTGTTGGATACCTCTGCTTTCGCGTAGACACGAGGCAGCTCGATTGACATGGTGTAAAACACGTCATCACTGGACATTACATCATGGTGGAAAGTTCATTGGCCTGATGAGAGTCGCTTTCTGTTGTTCATATCAGATAGTAGAGCACGTGTTTGGCGACATAATAACATGGCATATGCTGAGAAGAACATTCTGGAACAAGTTTGCTTGAAGCCAGCCAGAAGCCCAGACCTCAGCGCAATATGCGTGCAAAGGTCTGGCCATACCTACAGCATAAGCGGTCGGCCTCGGAGTGTGCTTCATATATGGACCGACTCGGATAATTCATTTGACATCGATTAATCTCGAAATTTAACCTCCTTTAAGGAATAGAACGTCTTGGAATACACTTGTCCTACGTCTTTTATTTGTGTTTAATAGTGACCATTGCTTAAAAAAGTATGCATACCACACTTTATCAAACTAAAAACTATATTCAGAATTTAAAAAATAAGTCAGCAATCGATGAATCCGTTCAGTTTGAGAAGAAAAGAAAAGTTAATACTTTAATTTTATTCGTGTTTACCAAATTTTATATGCTGTAAAATTCCCGTTTATACTAAATTAAACGTAGACTTTCTAAGACAGAAATTGGCAGGTTATAAAGATTCTGTTATATGCGATCTTGTACAATTTGGCTTTCATGTAGGTTTTTCTTGCAAATTCCCACAACTTCAGAATTTCAGAATCACAGGGGACCTTCCTAAAATGGCACTGAACGTAGAGTAATAAATGGATTTAAGTTTCCTTCCAGGAATTTCTATGAATAATGGTATTTTAAAGATTCCTACTTACGCGAACGTGAAGACTTGAAATACCCCATTGTGGCCGATTTAGTTGATATCACCAAGGACGGGAGCTGCTTACCATTTAAAAGAGACTTAAAGAGAGCCTATCGTCAAATCCCAATTTATCTGGTGATTATAATCTGGCAGTAATCCCATGGTATGGAAAAGTTTCTCTGACAAGTTTCTAAGCATAGGTCTTCGGTCAACTGGTCATGGATAAAGCAGTGTTTCTTTTCTTTTTCATACCTAAAATTGTATTCTTAGTGTAACCAGAAAGCGACTTCAAGAAATTGCAATCTTAATCACGAATTAGTTAACATTGGAACTAACATTGCAATCTGAAAGATATCCAATCCTTACTTGGGAAACTTCAGTTTGTGGCATCTTGTGTTAGACCTGGGTGTTTGCTTTTAAGTCGCATATTAAATTGGTAAATGACCTTGGCCCTACTCGTATGACATGCCTGGCTACGGATTGGTCTGCTGATCGTATTGTATTCTTCTTGAGGCAAAAGTACGGTCAGTGTTTCAGTAAAACAACCACTACTCTAGTCTAGATTCTGAACGAAACATCAATGACAGATATCAATATAAGAGGACTTCTCAACCTTATGAAAAAAACCTAGGTTACAGGTTCACAATCATTCACGTGTCAGACAAACAGACCCTTGTACCAGATGTAGCTTTAAGACACCCTGTTAGAGCACCAGATCATCTGCACTTACCGGGAGAACCATCAGAACCAAACTCACTTGTTTACATGACTGCTCATTTTCACGAAACGCTCTTCAGCCTACATATAGAGACTAATGATACAGCTAATGATACAGTTGCCGCTGTCACTAGTGCCCGAATTTTGTTCCCATAGGTCATGGTCCGTGCCACATTCGACATTGTAAAATTCGACTTCATCTAAGACAGTTTCACAGGTATCCCAGATTCCGGCCCCACCATCACCACGGGTATCATAGATTCCTGTCACACCCTCACCACGGGTACACCTTATTCTTGTCCTGCCATTACAAAGGGTACCAACTGATTCCTTTCCCGCCATCACCACAAGGTCATAACCACAGGTACCCCAGATTCCTCACCTGCCATCACCGCGAAGCTAACTCAATCAGCTGCACTGAATGAATCACCTTCCAATCAAATGCTGACCATTTGTCCGCGAAAGACGGCATTCAAAGGTTTAATTAAAACGTTCCGAGGGGGGCGAAAGACGGCATTCTTAAGGGAGGAAAGTCAGAGCCATATATTGACATATTGACTTTCTTAAGCAGTGATTTTGGACACTATTGAGGTTGCTCTACAAAATAAGCGAAAACAGAGAGTAGGCATTCAGATTACCCCTAATAGCATCTACACACCAGGCATAATAGAAATTTATGAAAATTGAGTGGCTTATCAGCATCTCTTGAGACTATAATAATGTATGTTAAATTTTTAACCGGTAGCCTAGTTTTAGGTCAACAATATATATATTATGTTAAATTATTGTATAATCCGTTAAACCATCATTTTAGCATATGGAATTTTTAGTCAAATTAACGATACGTGGAATTGCACGGCTGAATGCTCATTGTTAGAAGAGTTCAATTACCCCGGAATTATCATTCGACAATTCTCGGCAGCTTCCGTAAGCTGGATCTGACTTAGTAATGAATGGTGAATTTCGTTGTGTCTTCTTGGGCGAGACCCTGTACTTCCGGTATTAAGCAGTTAATTGTCAAATGATAGTAATATTGTGACCTAAATATAGTCCTTAAAGGTAGAGACTTTGTGAGATAATTCTGACACATGTCCATGCATTCATTTTATCATTTATCATTTTAGATCCATATCTAACGAAGTTCTTTTTTTCATTGACTTCGTTTACAAACATCTGTAGTCCTGAACGGCCAGCTGTTGTTGATCCCTAGCGATATCAATTATGTGGCAGGATTATGTGGCAGACTGGTATTCCGTAATATGAAACTGATTATCGACATATCTGTTCATATACAGTTCACGAAAGAAAAACGACTTGACGACTAATGATGACTTTATGACTTTATTTTATTGACTAGGCCTAGTTGTTGGCGAACATAGTTTCTTTGTGAACAGTATACAGACTTCTATATTCTGAAATGACATAAATGACAAATAATAAGACACTGACAGACTAATATGACACTAAAATAGCGCAGTAGCTTGTATGACTTACAGTCTCAAAATAGCAGACGATGCTAAAAGGAGACAGTGTAAACTACTAATATGACATAAAATATGAGCATAATGACTAAAAATATAGTAAATTGACACATTATAGACCTTAATAATAAATGAGCAATAATATGACATGGACATCGACATAAATATGAGACTTAAAATATTGGACAGGACTATTGCACTTGACCGGGACCGGGAAGCTAATTTCTAGTTCATTCTTACTGAAAATGATATTATGTATAAACCGATACATTATAGATGCGTACAAATGCTTAATTCATCAATATAATACCTGGAAATGGTGTTCCTCCTGCCCTAAAGTGATGTTAGGTTACTACGACTTAAATATGAACGATGAATGATGACTATGAATGAAAATGACAATATGTAAAGATGGCTGATCGACTAATAAATGACGTAATGCACGTGCTATTTCTGATTGGCTAAGCAATGATTTCCTCTACAGAACACGATTAAATTCTCCATGCTAAGCAATAGTCCGACATAATTTGATCATACAAGAAATATTTACAACTACAGATATATTCAGAACAACCCTGGGGAGACGAAAGAAAAGTCTATGATTCCAAAATGAGCACACATTCCTGAATAGATCGCTTATATTCCCCATGTTGTTTTTTTATTAACACATTCCAGATGAGACCATCTGGACCCGGAAAAACCTCAATAACTCGGGCTAAATTCCACTTAGCTATTGCACAAGAATTGTCAATCAGTAGTACTACATCGTCTATTTTCATCTGACGACCTTTGGTCAGCCATTTTGAACGTCTCTGAAGTGTTGGGATGTACTCCCGTATGAATCTATTCCAAAATAAATTGATTAAGGACTGCACAAAAAGATATCTCTTCCGAAAATCCTTTGTCTCTTCGAACGGACCTGAAGGTATTTCAGTTGTTGCTCGACCAAGAAGGAAATGGTTCGGAGTAATTGGTTGTGGATCATTTGGTGTATCCTAAAGGACGACTGTTTATCAAACTCTCGGCTTCGACAAAGACTGTTGACATTTCATTCCATGACAGGATCTGATGACCAATGACAACTTGTATATTCTTCTTGACTTGTTTAATAAGACTTTCGTAAAATCCTCCTTGATGTGGGCTTAAAGGAGTTATGAATTTCCAAGCTATTCTATGGACGACAACAAATTCTTCAAGCTGCTTCCGTCCCTCTGTGAAAAGTTTGGCTAGCTCTTTCTGGGCTCCTATGAAATTGGACCATTGTCCGAGATGAACGTTTTAGGCCATCCATGATGTGCTGAAAATCTTCTCAAGGCGAATAAGAAGGATTGTGTAGACAAATCCTGGACAATTTCCAGATGTATGGCTCTAGTTGTTGAACAAGTGAAGATAGCTCCCCATGCCTTTATGGATTTGTTGCGACCATACTTCAGCATAAAGGGACCAAATAGATCTACTCCAGTAGTAGTAAATGGAGGAGATAAAGGTCTTAACCTTTCAGCTGGAAAATCTCCCATTAAAGTTTGACATGGTATCTGGCGTAGCTTTCGACAGACCACACAGGACTTGACGACCTTCTTGACGACTTTTCGACCATGGGGTATCCAGTATTTTTGCCTGACGTCTGCAAGAGTTCTCTCGGCTCCAGCATGACCAGACTTCTGATGATACTCTCTAATAACCAATTCTGCGACATGACTATCTCTAGGAAGTAAGACTGGATGACGTTGATCATATGATAAGGCGATATGACGTAATCGACCCCCGACTCTGACCACACCATTTTCGACATAAGGACATAAATCTCTAAAGTTTTCCTCGTAATTCAATAGTGACTTTTGAATTACCTTGACCCAATAATCTTCTGATCTGTCAATCTCTTCTGACGTTAACTGGCTAGTTAGATCTTGACCGTCTACTGACGGATGATTCGACTGTACCTTTGCCTTTAACCTTTCGATGAATCTTGTACAATAGGATGTTACTCTCAGCAATCTGGAATAACTAGAAAATCTCTGTGGATCTGTTATAGGACTTAAGGACTGGACTACAGACAATATAGGCTTGACTTTCCTTAATTCACTTTCATCTGTGACTGGCAATGAGGTAGGCTGTGCTGGCCATTCTGACTCGGGACGTTTGAGAAATTCGGGACCAGACATCCATCTTTCTGGCATTTTATCAACCGTTAGACCCCTGCTCAGATCATCTGCTGGGTTTAACTCTGTCGGGACATAATTGAAAGTCCCAGGTTGACTGAACTTCCGTGACACGGACTCCTACAAAGGGTTTCATGTTGACTGACTCTGACCCTATCCAATGTAGTACTACATGTGAATCTGACCATATGACGACTTTATTAGGCTTGACTCTCAACACGGTTTTGGCTAAACGACTTCCGACAAGGACTGCCATCAACTCCAAACGTGGAATAGTAGACTGACGTAAGGGTGATACTCTAACCTTAGATGTGACGAGCTGGATCTCTCGGCCGTTTGACGTAGACCGTACAATGTAGACAACAGCACCGTAGGCTCTTCGACTAGCGTCACAAAACGTATGGAGCTCTGGTAGACCATGGGCTTGTTTAGGCTTGAGACATCTCGGATATGACAAGGTGTTGAGACAATACATTTCGTCAAATAATATGGACCATATCCTACTCTCTTCTTCTGACAGACGATCATCCCAATCTAGTTCTTTGTTTCTCCATATTTCCTGCATAGCCATGCGCATCTTGACAGTGACTGGAGTAGCAAGACCTAGTGGGTCAAATAGTGTTTTAGACAAGACGATTCTTTTGGTAAAGACGTTGACATTAACTGGCTTGACTGTAAATTTTACGACATCTGTGACTGGATTCCATCCTAGACCAAGCGTTTTTAACTCATTTTCACCATCTAAGTTGACTTCATCGGATGAGGAAGTTGATTTCGACGAACGATACCATTCCTTTATTTGAAACTTTCCAGTTTCAAGGATTTCGTTGAGTTATATTATTCTCTCGTCTGCTTCTAACTGACTTTGACATGAGTGGATCAAATCATCCATATATCGATCTCTTTGGAGGATGGCTGATGCTTCTGGAAAAGTAGACTGGTGTTCAGAAGCTATTCTATTAATGACGAAGCTTGCCATGTCAGGCGACGACTTGTCTCCAAAGGTGACTCTAAGCAGACGATAAATATCAGGTTTCTTGGTGACATATAAGTTTCTCCATAAGAAGCGATGAACTTGGCTCTCTTGCTCGGGTAGGAGAACTTGCAGGAACATCTTAGAAATATCTCCAACAATTCCCACAGGCTCCTCACGGAATCGAAGAAGTACTGCAAACAGGTTACCAATCAAGCATGGTCCCTTTAGCAGGAATGAATTCAGACTTACACCTTTGTATTCATGGGCTGGATCAAAGACTATCCTTAAAGGTGTGCTGACCTTCTCTGGGCGATAAACTCCCTGATGAGGCAAGTAGTAGACTGGACTAACTGGCTGATCTATCTGTGACCATCCATTGTTAACGTAATCTTCCATAACTTCATTGTAGAGACGTGATTTGAATGGATCTCTTTTTTCTAGTGAGATAAGACGTTTCTCAGCCAGATCGTAATTGTTTGGTAAATGTTTAGGATCTTTCCGCCATGGTAATCCTATCTCGTATCTTTCACCATTTATATGACATGTTGACTCAAATGACTCCAAGGCTTGTTTATCTTGACGTGACATCTGGATTTTAAGACATTGACAATCCAGTGCTTTGATACCAAGTGACTCGAACTCGTAGAACTTCTCAAAGTTGACTCTTTCGACATGACAGATTGTGACTGCTGACAATTGACTAGACGTTTACTTGACAGGACCGATTACGTACCATCCAAGTAGTGAACGTTTGGCTAAAGGTTCATAGGGTAGACCAAGGCGTCTTTCCACATCAAAATGCAGATGGGTGTATTGGACTCCAAGTATAAGATCAACTGGACCAGATGTTTGACTGAAGTTAAGTCCCCTTAATTGATTAAATGACTGCAACCAATCTCTATCTAAGTCTGGAACATCTACAATAGTCTTATCTAGTTCATGAGCTTCTATATTAAACTTTTCTACACCATCCAATGCTACTATCTTGAACTTGACTCAATTGAGTCCCCTTAATTGATTAAATGACTGCAACCAATCTCTATCTAAGTCTGGAACATCTACAATAGTCTTATCTAGTTCATGAGCTTCTATATTAAACTTTTCTACACCATCCAATGCTACTATCTTGAACTTGACTCGTCGACTATAATTCTGTGAGAATTGATGACCACCCACAACAGAAATGTCTATTCGTTCTCGTCTGCCTTGTAGACCTAAGGTTTTAGAGAAACCAGTGCGGATAGTTGTCGTTCCTGAACCACTGTCTATAAGAACATTACCTCGCAAGACTCTACCATTTGGTGATTTAAACGATACTCTGACAATAGGTAGCATAGATCGACGGTCTAACACTGAACTGGATATCAGAGGCTCTGAATGTAAAAGTTTACTATGGGAACGTTGACAGTTATTAACACCACAGGGTTTGTTTCTGCGACAACGAAAGATATTATGACCTCCTGTGAGACATGCGAAACACAAATGTTGCGACGTGACATGTTCGAACTTTCGTTTAATGTCTACGTTTTTAAACTTATCAGAGTCTGATAATTGGTGATCTCCGTGACACAAAGAACAGTTTCTGACATTTTGACGTCTTGGTAACTCACCACCATCTTCCCATGACGTGGCGTACACTGACTTCCTAAATTGACTAGACTGCACTGCATTCGATTTGGACGGACCTGACCTTTTAATATCTCCAAAGTCTGGATCAAACTCTGCTTTAACCACAGCACGTAGAAAAGTGTTCATATGATGAATAGTTGGCTTCTCTCCATTCACCCTAGAGAGCTGTGACATTGACAAATTGGCGTTGATATCTTTATGAACGGTTTCCTCAAACTCGATTAGCTCATCAATCCAGGAATCTACTGTTTTAACCTTGACTTTGACATCTGACTTTATTTCTGACACAACTCTTCCAGATTCTGACAAGTGATCTGATGTTTCATCTACTGACTGGGACAGTGACTGAGACTGCTGACTGGACTTATTTGACTCGACAGGAACTTGATGATCTCGACTAGGGGTAGGCAATGACTGTATCTTCCCATTAGGAGATTGTTGACTTGACTCACTATCATGTGACGGGGTTGATGAATCATCAGCAATGGGTTTTAATTGTTCATTAATTATTTCGTCAATAATAAAGAAATCATTGTTCAGTTCAGCCTCCCATTGATCAAGTCGACCATGATCAATTGGATCTGTTAGTTCATAAATTTCACCATGAACAAATGAGCACTGTTCATTATCGCGAACTATTTGTTTAAGTTCCCTTTTTAATCTTTTAGAGTCAGTTTCACCCTTTCTTATATTGGTTTGAACACGGCTGATTGAGCGGGTAAGCTTTCCACGTAATTGCTTCATTTGGTTGCGTAGAGCTGTAATTTTATCATCCACGCTCTCATCTATCTGTGCATTCTCTACTGACGTAGGTTCTTGAATATCTTGACTTTGACCTTGACCTGACATCTTTGACGTGATATTCTAGTTAACAGCACGTTCAATTGGTTCTTAAAGACCTTTAACCATTTGATGAGAACATTTCCAGAACTGTGTTGTTGATCCCTGGCGATATCAATTATGTTGCAGGATTATGTGGCAGACTGGTATTCCGTAATATGAAACTGATTATCGACATATCTGTTCATATACAGTTCACGAAAGAAAAACGACTTGACGACTAATGATGACTTTATGACTTTATTTTATTGACTAGGCCTAGTTGTTGGCGAACATAGTTTCTTTGTGAACAGTATACAGACTTCTATATTCTGAAATGACATAAATGACAAATACTGACACTGACAGACTAATATGACACTAAAATAGCGCAGTAGCTTGTATGACTTACAGTCTCAAAATAGCAGACGATGCTAAAAGGAGACAGTGTAAATTACTAATATGACATAAAATATGAGCATAATGACTAAAAATATAGTAAATTGACACATTATAGACCTTAATAATAAATGAGCAATAATATGACATGGACATCGACATAAATATGAGACTTAAAATATTGGACAGGACTATTGCACTTGACCGGGACCGGGAAGCTAATTTCTAGTTCATTCTTACTGAAAATGATATTATGTATAACCGATACATTATAGATGCGTACAAATGCTTAATTCATCAATATAATACCTGGAAATGGTGTTCCTCCTGCCCTAAAGTGATGTTAGGTCACTACGACTTAAATATGAACGATGAATGATGACTATGAATGAAAATGATAATATGTAAAGATGGCTGATCGACTAATAAATGACGTAATGCACGTGCTATTTCTGATTGGCTAAGCAAAGATTTCCGCTACAGAACACGATTAAATTCTCCATGCTAAGCAATAGTCCGACATAATCTGATCATACAAGAAATATTTACAACTACAGATATATTCAGAACACCAGCCTCTAATATTTAAATAGCCACGTGGTAATATTGACATATTTTCTTTTAATATGTAATTACTCATTTGTATATGAATTTGTATTTCAACTTTTTGTTTTTTCGATTCTTTCATCACTTAGATCATTTTAAAGCTTCTAAGTCTGAAGTAACTATCATAGTAAGTTTTATTATTATTTGCATATTTGAACACATAGACAAACAAGGTTAAAGAACTAAGGATTGATCTGTACATTTAAGCCAACTGTAATTTTCTGCTCTCGAATATCTTTGAAATGAGAAGGACAATGGGCCTGGCAACTGATTTGTCCTTGGGTTTCTGATTTCAAAATATCTGGCGTAGTTATCACTTTGAATTTTTTTTATTCTGCCTTCCTATATTTGTCAAATTTTTTTTTCATTTACTGAATAATGATAGAAGATAAGCTGGATTAATTTTAATAATGAAGACAAATTTTTCAGATAAAGCGAAAAAAAAAAGATTCAAAGAAGCGTATATTAAAATGAATAAATTTCAAAGAATGTCAATCTGTTTTTTTCTAACGATATTATGTACAGCGATTCAAGGTTGTGTTAAAGGGATAGATTCGCCCAAGTACTGGATCTGATCACATTTAATAGAGATACAATTAATGTAATCAAAAATTGGTGATGAGTAAGTTTATATCAATATTTTTGATAGGCTTGATAATATAACCTTAATATTTGTTATTTCGTTATCAAATATTTTCAAACTGTGAAGAAATAAATAAATATTCCGTAAAGCATTCCAGCGACAAACTGATTAAATAACATAGGCTTGCGGCAAGTCTCGTAAGCGAATACGCCCACCAGCAGCTTGATAAAGAGATAAATGTGAACTGTAAAACAAACACTGTATCAAGGGATGCCATCGTACATATTTTTCGATTCGTTTGATTTTCAATAGGGTTCATCCTTGGGTGATTAAAAACACTCACACCAAGTTTCGTCAAAATCCATCAAGAAACCAGCTCTCTATCGTGTCCACAAACAATTCAAGAACAAGGGCAATAACTAATAGTAAATATTTTTAGATTCGTCTGATTTTCAAAAGGGTTCATCCTTGGGTGATTACAAACACTCACACCAAGTTTCACCAAAATCCATCAAGAAACCAGCTCTCTATCGTGTCCAGAAACAATTCAAGAATAAGGGCAATAACTCATAGTAAATATTTTTCGATTCATCTGATTTTCAATAGGGTTCATCCTTGGGTGATTACAAACACTCACACCAAGTTTCGTCAAAATCAATCAAGAAACCAGCTCTCTATCGTGTCCACAAACAATTCAAGAACAAGGGCAACAACTCATAGTAAATATTTTTCGATTCGTCTGATTTTCAATAAGGTTCATCCTTGGGTGATCACAAACACTCACACCAAGTTTCGTCAAAATCCATCAAGAAACCAGCTCTCTATCGTGTCCACACTCTATCGTGTCCACAAACAATTCAAGAACATGGGCAATAACTCATAGTAAATATTTTTCGATTCGTCTGATTTTCAAGAGGTTCTTTCTTGGGTGATTAAAAACACTCACACCAAGTTTCGTCAAAATCCATCAAGAAACCAGCTCTCTATCGTGTCCACAAACAATTCAAGAACAAGGGCAATAACTCATAGTAAATATTTTTCGATTCATCTGATTTTCAAAAGGGTTCGTCCTTGGGTGATTACAAGCACTCACACAAAGTTTCGTCAAAATCAATCAAGAAACCAGCTCTCTATCGTGTCCACAAACAATTCAAGAACAAGGGCAACAACTCATAGTAAATATTTTTCGATTCGTCTGATTTTCAATAGGGTTCATCTTTTGGTGATTACAAACACTCACACCAAGATTCGTCAAAATCCATCAAGAAACCTCCTCTCTTTCGTGTCCACAAACAATTCAAGAACAAGGGCAATAACTCATAGTAAATATTTTTCGATTC
The DNA here is from genome assembly GCF_000327385.1 of Lottia gigantea. Taxonomy (NCBI): domain Eukaryota; kingdom Metazoa; phylum Mollusca; class Gastropoda; family Lottiidae; genus Lottia; species Lottia gigantea. The sequence continues at coordinate 2,986,917 of NW_008708133.1, read as the reverse complement.
GTCTCATTTTCAATAGGGTTCATCCTTGGGTGATAACAAACACTCACACCAAGTTTCGCAAAAAAAAAAAATAAAGAAACCAGCTCTCTATCATGTCCGCACTCTATCGTGTCCACAAACAATTCAAGAACAAGGGCAATAACTCATAGTAAATATTTTTCGATTCATCTGATTTTCAATAGGGTTCGTCCTTGGGTGATTACAAACACTCACACCAAGACAGACAGACAGGGGCGACGGCTATTGATATGTGGGCGTATAAAAAGTAAAATAAAAACGAAAGCGATATCAGAGTTTTATCAGATATCTCTAAAGAAAACCATCGGATCATCACCAAATTCAATAGTGCACATCTTCATAATGATATTGACACACATACAAAAATTAAAAGAATCCATGGAGAATTGTAAATGTGAACGGACGGACGGAGGGACCGACAGAGGCAACTGCAATATACGCCCATACTTACGTGTGGGCGTATAAAAATGCCGTCACTCATCACATTCTTTAGTTGTAGCCTGCTTTATTCGGAATATTCACGATTCATCATTAGAAATGGAAATATTCCGCACACTTTTTCACCTCTTTAACCTAAATGTTGTAAAACAAATACAAACTTTAACACCTTCGTTTGAAAAAAGGACAAATAATAAAAACATAAATAAAGTGGAAATGACATACTGAAAGAAAGAAAATGTTATCAAATTGAATTAATTCATAACGCAACAGGTTTTTAGTTATTTTATTATTTTCTGTTTTGAATTGTTTTGTTTTCTTTACCCGATGAGACATGTTGACACAATATCCAAAACATCAATGTTAACATTTTTAACTGAATAGCCAATCAACATGTAAATTACTGTTACCTCAATGCTATCTTGATATTTCTACGACTCTCAATTTCTGAAGAATACCAAAAGGCCACGACTAGCAACAGCAGAATTATTTGGATCTTCTATTATCATTTTCAAGCTTTACTAGTAGTTGTGTTATTATCAAAACTGACTTGATTCATAATGTCCACACAAAAGTTAGCAAAACAATCAAATAATTGAAAATCAGATCCGACACAGTAATCGGAGTAAACGAAATGGTAATATCCAACAACAGGCTCTTGAAGTTTTGTCGATATTAACAAATATGGGTAATGTGGAGAAAATAGTGTCAACGTATATAAAAAGAGAAGACTTCCAATGACATAACGGACACAAATGTAAACAAATGTTCGTGAAAGACTTCTGCTTTACTTTTTTTGGTGTTTTGTATAAAGGACTACTTACTTATTTAATGATCTCCCTTTAAATTTATCTAGTAATTGTGATTTATTTGCCGACGATACAACCATTGTACAGATTGTACAGTACTTTTGAGGGGTTCATCAATCAGCCGAACAGGATTCGGGAATAAAGAGTCAGTAGATTAGAACAAATAATTTTCATCCATAATAATATTCAAAATACACCATACAGCATGAATCTATTTTGTCGTGACAGCCATCACATAGACAAATTCTAATAATAGTTCCAAACAGTTCCAATAAGTAGTAATAATAGTAATAGTAGTAATAGTAGTAGTAATAGTAGGTTTCCAAGTGTTAGGTACCAAACCTGACACAAACACGTCCAAGCAAAGTCCAAATTTACATCAAAAATAAAATTCCGACAGCCATGCCGTTTCTTTTCCAAAAACAACGTACCCACAAAATTAGCGACGTAATCAGGTCAATTACATACAAAAACGTAATCAAAACTAGCCTAACACCAGGCCTAAACTGGTAGCTACAACCATTCACTCTTCTTCTTCTGACATAACAGAATTAAACACTACGCTTCAAACTGAAACCAACAAAGTAATCAACTGGTGCCATAAAAATGCTATGCTAATTAATGAAAATAAAACTAAATCAATGTTAATAGGCTCAAAATATAAACTTAAATCTTCAGAAAATGTATTAAAAATCACTATTAACAATTTTGAAATTGAAAACGTCCCTAAATTCAAACTCTTAGGCATTGTAATTGACCAACATCTAAATTGGAATGAGCATGTCAATTATATTTCAAAAATCCTTAAGCAGAAAATCTTTCAAATGAGAAAATTACAAAAACTTGCTTTTAAACAAATACACACTTCAACGCTTCGAGAAAAAAATTTCACAACACATCAATCATAGGCTAAAACTCTAAATCTTTTAACTGTTTCTAAAAGATTTCTTCTCAATAAATATTTATTTCTTTACAAAATTTCCATCAAAAAATGTCCTTCCTATCTGAATGATATCATAATATATAAAAATACTAAATACTCTTCAATAAACTTACGGCGTAAAATACCAAAACCTAAAAACCATCTCTTCAAAAATAGTCTTAAATATACAGGTCCCTCTCTGTGGAACTCTTTACCTCTTTCTATACGATTTTCTACTAACATAAAAAGTTTTAGAACAAATGTATCAAAATTTATTAACACCCACTTTAAAATTCAAAAATGAATATTTCTCAATGTATAAATTAAAAAATCCATCTACCTTCTTCAATCATTTTGTGTTTTATATATCCTTCTTCAACATTATTTTATTATACATGTATTGTTAACTGAGTATTATGTCCATATTATTAGTATTTATTTCTTTTTTTTTTAAATAGAAAGCGATAAAAATGAGATAATATAGAAAAGAAATGTATAAAAAATTTAATTCATTCTAGAAATTACCTGATATTAATTTTGTGATGTTAACAAATAGAAACGATAACAAATTGTTGTATGAAACAAATCAATTATGTCAAAGTATATAGTCGGCTCATTAATCAGTAATTTGGTATTATTGGCCTAAATGAAATATTGAATGCTTCACTCAGTACAAGCATCTTGATTTAAAAAAAAAAATCAAAAAAATATTGACTTAAGATTCCAAATAAAACACTTTTGGTTTCACTTCTTTAACACAATACACTGATGCAAATGAACTGTTAGTGGAATAGGCTAATATAAATGTCATTTCATTTGAAACTCGAAGAACATGTTGAAAACTAAACTTCTTGAATTGATATGGCAGTGGTTGTCTGGATTGTCGTCAGGAGAAGCCATTTTCGACTTAGAAGCTCGATGTCCATTCGTCAGTTTCAGGGCTAAGGTCTTCGAAATAATCGACGAGCTTCTATCAATATATCAATGTGACATTATTTGTATGTTTAAATAAAGGCATCTGTAACGTTTTGGAAAACGGCTCGTTACAACTTTTAACTTCCAGAATATGTATTAGAATTCCTAACTGTCATGTGTTCATTAAACCATTGTGGCAAATTGAGAAATGAGTAAAGGAAAAACTAAGATAACCATTTATCCAATATATCGTGGAAGTCATAATTCAGCTCATCAATATTAATAAGCATGATATTAAGTCACATTCCATTTTGACGTGATATGGCTAATTAGAGAACTGTTCATCGAAAAGTCATGATAACTGCTATGCAGTGTGCAAGGACAGCGGGATATATTTATCGTACAAAACCCGCAGTACAGGACCATTCAAATGACTCCGATGTATGTATGTATGTATGTATGTATGTAATGTATAGATATATATATATATTTGCTTTCGATGTCCCACTTTACATTTCTTAACATTCGTCAAAATTATATTATGAACAATTTTTAAATCTGTATCAATGCACAGCTTTTCTTATTATTAAAGACAGATTTCCATACATCAGTCCACTGGAGCTCATAGCCTAAATTTTCCCAATGGGCTTCACAAGCGGCATGAGGTAAAAACATACAGGACGAACAGAACTGGTGGGAGACTCGATCAAATGCCTTCTCCGCGTCTAGTTTCAATAAAAAAAATGGTCGGTCCTCCAGACCATCATAATCTATAAGATCCCGTATGTTCAAAATATAAGAAGCAACATCTGTATTAGGTATTGAGCATGATTGAGCATGATTGAAATAATCCCATTTAAGGAAAACTGTAGCTCCTTAAGGCAAATATCAGCATGGTACGAATAGATTTCCTCTTCCAAAGGCTTATTTTCAACTAAACTAAATAATTGATTTTGACAATTCCTATCAACATACTCTTCACTATACAATTTTTAATTAAACTCCACAGACTCTTGTAGAATATCAGGAATATTTTCAACAATCTTACCATCAGCAGTCTTAAGGCTCCTAGCAACATTATTTTGTTCCTTGGTGAAACTGTCCAAGATTAAGGAAAAATTTGGAACATTTATCTGCTTCAAAAGCTATATCAGATTTCGATCGTGTAATAGCACCTTGACATTTCAATTTCTCATGCTTCTCCAATTCATTTCCTAATTCATAAATATGAGAGTAATATAATCAGGATCTTGGTTGGCTTGACCATAACGAAAATTTAATGAATGTTCCAAAATTCCTCCTGACTCTTTTCCTTTTATTTTTGGCATAAAAAATACTTCTCTGTTTCACCTTATACTTAAAATTATCCCACCATAAAGTTTTTTGCAATAAATTCACAATAAGCAGTGTCTTTGAGATACAAATTGTTCAAAACAAGTAACATAACTGTGTCACTTCGAGTTGTATGCGATATATAACAAAAAGTGCAAAAACACAATAAAGGGGAAACAACAAAAATAAAGTCTATTCTTGATCGTTTAAGATGCCCTTGCACAGTTTGATTTCGAGTAAAAACGATCTTTTCAGGATTCTTTCTCCTCCATATGTCGGATAGATTTGAATCAGCTGCAAAGGTCGATAGCAATTGTGAGTTTGAGTTGTAACCTGTCATGTTACTAGATCTGTCATGTTTACAATTGATAATATCGTTAAAATCACCACAAACTAATGTGTTTTCGGATTTGGATAACCTATCAGAAACAAGTTTCAAGAATTTATTGTGGGACTTTGCTGGAGTCCCAGTTTGTTATCGAAATGTCCATTCTTTTTTTTTTTTCGAAATTTACACACCTTCCTGAGCTTAGACTGCAGTAGTAGCAGCAACCATTCAACTTCTCTAGACCTTCTTTAGTGGCAACGTGTTCCTTAAATATATATTGGAACATTTTAGCAAAACCGGAAGTGCCACAGTTCAACATGTGCAAAAAGTCGAAAATCGGCTCTAGAAGCGTATTTTTGAATCGATTTTCTTCGGGTTTTCATTTTTAAAATCTGGCTGTAATTTCTGATCAGATAGCACTTGAAAAATGACGAAATTCGAAAATTTGTCGCAAATTTTTTCGATTGAATTTTGCAATTTTTTTGCAACTTTTTTGTTTTTGCATCGATTGATCTGAAATTTAAAATGCAAAGAGACATCAAGAAAGTCAATGATATGATACGGTCAGAGTTTTGACGTCACTTCCGGTTTTGAAGGTGGAATCAATTGAAAGTACAATCTTCTTCCGGTCGAATAACTTCCGGTGTAAATGAAATAGGTCAACGGAATTTATGCAGGTCGTAAGTAAATGCTAATACAAAAAAACGAAGAATATAAAATCCAGACCGGAAGTGATACTTTGGCCGCCATCTTGATTTTCTCATTTTTCTGAAAATCAAAATAAGTCCTTAGGGATAAACTAAATCTGCATAAATTTGGTGTCGATGTAATCTGCTGTCTAATGTTCACAAAACGTTGCATTTTCGCAACTTCCGGTTGAAATTTTTCAAAGTTTAAAATCTTATTTCTTGTGACCTTGACCTTTGATGACCTTGACCTTCATAGGGTCAAAGGTCATTGACCTTGGCTATTATTTGATACTTTGACCTTTGACCTTTGACCTCCGACATGTACTTCCTGTTTAATAGCTATCCGTTAAAAGCCAAATTCGCAACTTTGGACTGCTCTAGCACGTGACCTAATTAACCTAGAGGGCTATTTTTTTCGGTTTCCTAATGTGCTTCTCATGCACTTAACATAGATATAGAGCAATTACTTTTTTAAAGCAAAATTGAAATTCGTGATTTTTTCAAATTTGAGTTTTGTCTTACCATATTTGTGTCCTTTTGATCTTGGTGTATGTATATCTTATGACCTATTTTATGTGGAACCTTGATATTTGGAATACAACTAGACACTTTGAATATGAATTCACCTATGACAAAAATTGGGGTGGGCGTGGCACATCCGGTTTGAAATACTAATTGTTTACATTTTGGGGCTGGGGCATAACTCGCATAGGATACGTTTGTTAAAAGAGGGACTTTGCACACAATTACCTCATCCTTTTGGCCAGTTTGTGTTAACAGCTCAGTTGTTTCAGCTTTATAGTTCCAAAAAAGGAACGGGTTTTAACATTTGGATATTTTCATTTTTCGATTTTGACCTTTGTTGACATTTGTTGACCTATATCTTTTGACCTGAAAAATGTAGAAGCTTGAAATTTAAAACACAACATAACATTTGAAATATCAATTACCCTATGCAAAAAAATTAAGGTGGGCGTGGCACATCTGGGTTATATTACTCATTATTGACATTTTTAACCAGGGGCATAACTCGCAGATTATACATTTGTTCAAAATGGAACTTTGCATACAATTATCTTATGTTTTGAACCACTTTATCTTAGAAGTTCGGTAGTTTCCGCTTCATAGTTCAAAAAAAGGAACAGGTTTTGGAAATTCAAAATTTTCAATTTTTGACCTTGACCTTTGTTGACCTTGACCTTTGTAGGATCAAACGTCATTGGCATTGGCTATCTATTTGTACTTTTATATTTGCTGTCCTTTGTCAACTTCCGGTTTTATAGTCGTGTGCAATTAGAAATTTTGATGATGGATATCTCTTGATCTTGACCTTTTTACACCTTCTCCTTTACAAGATCAAAGGTCATTGTCCTTGGCTATCTGCTGATACTTTGATTTGTGAGGTCTGACGTCTACTTCCGGTATTAGAATCTTCTAAAAAATAAAAAATTATCAACTTTAGACTTGTTCTTGCGCTTGACCTAATTATCGTCGATGGTTGATTTTTTTCAGGGTCTTTAGCAAATTGCTACATTTGCAAAGTCCCATTTGTGCCACGAGTGGCTCTAGTTTCTATTTGAAGTCTGATTCGGAGCATAGATGCACATGACTGAAATCAAAATCGTCTGTAGACACTTTACACTGAACCATACGGCCATCAGAATCAGAGTAAAGGAATGAAGTCTTTTTTGATCAACTCCAGACATTTAATCAATCGGATCAGAAATTAATACAATAGGCAAACTGCTGTGCATCACTTTCTGCACTCTTAGAAACATCATCAACAGAAATTTCAATATCAACACTATTTTCCACATGTGATTTTATCAACAACGGACTCCTGAAATTTATCAACAACAGGCTTATTCATACCACTACTGTTATGAGTGACTGGCTCATTGACAACACCAACGGTACCTTTACCAGTCACATTTCCAGCCATACAAAGCACACCTCGGACACAAAACTGCAACACATGACCTCTTCCCACGATCAGGTTGTTGGCATTTAAAACATGTGAACTCTTGACATTGAGAAATAATATGACCCGGCTGTAAACAAACTAAGCAAACTTTTTTTGATCATTGTATCGAATTGACGACAAACCATCAAAATTAGTCGCATAAGGCAAACTGGATTTAGTCGGCGGAAATTCCACCTTAGAAAAGCGAGTACCATCATACTTTCTTTTCCCATTAAAATCTGCCGTTTTCCTGGTAAGTGGGCCTACTGTCCTGACTCCCCACGAATCTAATTTAGCAAAGATCATTAACATGCACAGGTATATCTATAAATGACACGACCTTAATTCGAGAATCTACAAATTTACAATGTGAACCATCATCACCATTAAATAGCCCTTCACTGACTAATTGAACACAAGCCAAAACCGATTCCGTGCCACGTTTATTATCAACCATGCAGTTCAATGATGACACACCTCTATATTTCTTAATGTCTTGTTTAAGAACCTTGATGTCCTTCAACAACATGTCAACACCTGTCATCTTGGAAAGTTTGTATTCAATAAATGAATACAACAGGCCTGAAGCGCTGAAACGGCTAAAACTAACCATAAAAAGGTAAAAATTACCTCAAAAACTCACAAAAGCAACCTTAATTATCTTCTGTACCATATAAAACGAACAAACACTTTGATTACTTCGATTTAATGCGATTTTCATAGAATTAGTAAAATATGTCTGCATCCTATCAAATTTAAAACGGTAGTCCCATGCCAGTCTCTCTTACCTGCATCACTGACAGGGTTAAACCTGAAGATATTATCTCAACCTTTGCCGGGATCTTCAGGTTAGAGAGAAATTGACTATTTCACTAAGCCACCGCGGCTCCCTGTGATATATAGAAAATACATATATATAGTAGTATATATATAATAGTTTGTCACCCCAAAAATTGTAAAACTGAAGATTGAATAATTCATACTGGTGAGTGTTACTGTTCCGCCAAATATTTTATTTACAATCAAAGCTACTAGTGGGCGTATATTACCTTGCCTGGCAAGCTATCTTCAAGAAATGTATCGAAACGAGACCGCTAAAATGAGGAACGATGAATTTTGAGTTTAACGAAACGAAGTCATTTTCTTTGAAGAGCAAATTTTGTTTTTTGATGATAATATCGCATAAATATCCTACAAATGTTTAAAAATATCTTAGTTTCGTATATTTTATGTGGATTGGTGCGTATCAATTTTATTTTATTCATGAAACATAGCCTTTGAATCTTTCTCTTATTAGCCAAACCAATGCAATTTGGCTACAAAACGCCATTTGATTTCGATATATCGGAAATGTCATCTTTTAAACGAGATGTAGTTGATATGCTTAACATCTGCATAATTCAACCATCTGTGAATACTCTTGTCATTTTAAATGAACTTGATTTACGAGTAATCGACCAAAATCAATAGAGATTGAACAACTTTCCTGATCGTATATGGGTAATTATTACTTAAACAGCAGCTGCTTATTAAGCCGTCAGTAGACTACCAAACGACAGCGGAGAAAATATGAACAGATCGATTCTAGAACTCTTTCAGTTTTCTTTCTTCTTTAGCTGTCAGTTGGACAAGATAGCTTATAACGTCGTGAACATTTCAACATCCAATCAAATTGTCGCTCTGAACATCTCCGGTGATGTTAAATTTCTTATTAAAGTGGACTGTATTGGTTTAAACAATCAATAAAGCATGTGCAAAAAGCATGTCAAGTATAAACTTTTAGCTCTTTTATGATTTGAGAGTTTATTAACATTGTGAAAAGTGTGTAACTCATGGGGAGAATTTTATGTTAACGTTAAGTTTAAAATGTTATCAGTGATTGCGACAGTTTGAATCAGCTGAAATTAATTTGTGAATACGAAAACTGACTAAGTTAACTAAGTGGATTTCTCAGTATATTATAGAAACTATTGGTATTTGCTGTTAATTGTTTATTAAGAAAACTTATATACTTTGACAGTAATGTGAATCGTGATTGGAATTTTCGTGTTTACCAGATTACATAATTGTAAGTGGTTTTATTTCTTTTGTGATTCTAAAATATAGGGGTCTTATATTGCAATATATTCAAAAGCTATTTCTTCTCTAAGTGATACAAAACATGAACAAGCTTGGAGGTTGTTGCTTTTCCTTTGAGCCTAATTTGACAGAAAAATCCACAACCTTTGCCACTGGACATATTCATGTTATCATACTATTGTCGTTTTCTTTGATAATCGTTTTCTGACTCCAATACATTGATGACAATACACAGTTTAACGTAAAACACTTTGCATTGTGATGTTTCTTTATGATCGCTTCCACAATTTTTATATTTGGTGAAATGGTTTATTATCACCCTATCGAATTTGAAAAAAAAGAATTTCTTGGCGTATATAGACAAACTTGTTAATTGTTAATTAACCTCCAACGATGAACCCTATCGAACACCTTGTGATACGCATGACGGGTTGTTCAAATGAATTCGACCTAAAAGCTTTTATGTTGTAAATTGTATTTCCAATCCTTTAATGGCAAGAGCAAAAGACTTAAGCTAAGGGATGAAATTAATCAACGGGTGTTGATAAATCATTTTTAATACAACTTGATTTAATAATTTAGTCTTAATATTTTCAAAGAATTTTAATATAAATGAAAGTTTGCCTGAGTCAAAGGCAACATCTAAAAAACCGCTCTTCGAATTATTACTTAATTTGAACTTGACAGAGTTCTCGCTTATATTTTCATGTTTCCAACTAGATCGAAAAAAAATGTTTGCTTCTATAATTGCATCACATATCTAAAACCAAATATTTACACGTTTAATAAGTCAATAAGTCAAGGCAATAACTAAAGATAGCTTGCCAGGCATGGTAACATACGCCCACTGGCAGCTGAGAAATTCCACCAATTGTTTTAAAATCAATATCAATATCCCAAATACATCAAAATATCGCATCAATATACATGATCACACCATGTTTCATTACAATCAGTTGAAAAATGTAGTCTCTATTCTGTTCACAAACATATTTTGACGCGGTTTTCCTAAATCAAGGGCAATAACTAAAAAACTGTTCATCGAAAGATCGTCAAATTCGAACTTGACCAAGATCTCATTAATATAAATGATCACACCAAATTACATTCAGATCAGTTAAAAACTGTAGTCTCTACTGTGTTCACAAACAAACCACATTTCCATGTGGGCGTATAAAAAAGAAGTTCATCTGATTGTTGCCATGTAAGAATTTGGACGAGGTCGCATCAATTTACAAATGAATCTTAAGTTTCATCAAAATTGGATAATAAACTGTAGTCTTATTATATCAAAAAGCAATCAAATTCGTCGCGTTTTTACTAAATCAAAGGCGGTAACTAAAAACGTTATCTCACCAACTATGAGTCAAGTTTCATGCGTATTTTTTTTCAGCGGCAGAAACTCAAAAACCGTTTATGCATACCAAAACTGTAGCCTCTATCGTGTGTCAACAACCTAAATTGGCACATTCTTAAAATAGCAACAACTCAAAAACCAAATTCAAATATGACCAAGAGCAGTCTAATTAAAATTAGCGCAAACTTTCATTCTTTTTTTAACAGCTTTTAACTTGGTCATTTGAAAAATAAAATGTCATATTAGTCATCTTGATTTACCATCGGTGTCCGAATCGGAGTTTTAATCGCACATAAAAAACATTGATAAATTCAAGATGGTAACCATTTTACATGGAGTTCAAATCTGAGAACAATAACTTTGATAATTCAAGATGGTAACCATTCACAGAGGTTAAATGGTAAATCTGACAAAAAAAAATGGATTAATCAAGTTGGTAAGTCTTTGACACAGAGTTCAAATGTAAGACAAAAATGCCTTCCTAACATTAACCATAATAGCCATTAAAAATAAAAGTTTTCAGGTTTGACTTCAAATTAGGAAACTCTGAAATGGATCTCAATGCTAGTGGCAGATTATTTCATAATTTTGGCGCGGCCATACCGTTTTCTTTCCATGGGCTTTATAAAAGTCTCATTTCAGTGCTATTCCTGGTACAATATGCCGAACTGTGGACAGAAATAATATCAGTGAGGTATGAGGGTACTATGTCAAAATGACGAAAAAGTTTAAAAAAAAATATTGCATAAATTTTTAAAACGAACTCGCTGTTCTTTGAGTAGGGGTGTCGTGTCATATCTGCATGCCATCCGAGATTCCGTCCGGTGACAAGCCTAGCAACCGAATTTCGGATTTGTTGAAATTATTTAACTTTGTAATTCGGAAGAGCATAAAACAAACTATTACAGTAATCAAGTTTTGGAGGAGACAGAGGAGCTCCATTAATTACAAACATGACTCAAATTACGCAGCTTTTCTTGTTTAAAACTGATAAAAATATATTTGAGAAATATAATGACAAACACTCGATTAAGCGATCTCGGAATCTTGCATGTTGAGTGAGAACTCACTGCGTTCATAGACCCAGACGATTTCATTGACAAGTTCTCAGAGCAGCACAATAGCTTGAGGATAAAGCTCTTTCAAAAAACTGTTCAAAAGTGGACTTTTGGACTATTTTTGTTTGAAAGGGGGTTGGATTTGGTTGAATTTGAGTTACATGTGATCTACATCATCATCAATGTAATCCTGAATGAAGGTCATATTGATATTGATCTAAAGAAATAACTCTTCTCGAAAAAAATGGCAACAGATTGATTTGGGAGACTGTTGGACGTCAAAACTTACAATAAAGATATGAGGTTGAAACTAATATAGTGTTTTTCATTTTGCTATATAAACAATAACCATATCGCAGTTTGGTATAAGTGAGTTACCATTTTCATATTTAAGATGAGATACAATATTGGTACAAGTAGTCTTAAGTCTAATTTCATTATCCAGCGACTCTTATCTATGAAGTGGTGCATGATAAGTTTATTTACATCATCAGACTGGCTAAATTAGCTCGCAAAACAGTCTTTAAGAACAGTAGTGTTAATGTAAAGCAGTGTTAATCTGACTAAAACTACGAGAGACTAAAATTTAATGAAAAAAATAAAATAGTGTTTTGCATCTGAATGTACAGTTACAGATGTATAGTAAATTTTTAATAAAAATCTGGAAAATAAAACAGTCCTTATAAAGTGTGACAATGCTTTGCGACATTATGTTAAATATTGACGTCGTGAAATCTTCAATCTAAGCAAATTTATATTTGCCTGCTTGTAGAACGACGTAATAGCCTATCTTAAATTGGACCCTTGCCTATGAAACTAACAGTCATTATCTTCACATATCCTGTTGTTTAATTGGAGTCTGATTTGTAGGTGAATCATTCGGACTAATTTTCCCCTGGCATCATGGCATCTTAAATGTTACGTTTTCCCTTGAAGGAAACAAGATCATTGTGACCTAGTTGATCACATACGCTTGTGGCCGTTTAAAGGAAATTCGTGGCTAAGACTAGTCTTCATATACATTCATTTTGTAAAGCTATTCTTAAACGTAAATAGATTACCTACTCCCCCATACCAGAAGTATCCTAATAGCTGTTGAGAAAATTCTAATGACAATACTAATGACAGAGTAGCATCCCTGGACGTTAACCACACAACGGATCATTCTTTTATTTCCTTCTTGATATTTCTCTTTGTAAATGAACTATGTGATATTTTACTTTAACATGCTCTTGTAAGACTATATTAGATATAGTTTATCGACGACAAGGTCTGGCTATCTAAACCGAAGGAGGTTTACAAAACCAATTTACACGGCACCAGCAATATTGTGAAGCATGGTACCTAAAAGCAAAACTAAGGTTGTAGTGTTCCAAAAGGTATGGATAAACCAGATCAATATAAATTTACACACAGAACTATCCCTGTGGAATGTATTCCAAAATTCACATATCACAAATTAAACTGTATTTTCTTTAAGTTAAACCTTGATTAAAGACAACAGTGTAAGCTCTCCGATTGTTTCATTGAGTCTATATTATCCTATGCAGCTCTGATGTGGGGTTTCCTGAAAGCAAATGACAAAGTATTGGATACGTATTTTTTTCAGATTGAGATTACCTCCTGTATTTCGATAACATTGATTTATATTTTAGTATTACTCCTCGTTCTAAGCTGCACAGGTAAACAACTTCTGGACAACTGTGCCTGCTCTGACCTTTGGAACAAGCAGTTTTTTTCAAATTCCTTGTTATAGCATACCAAGTGAGCGTATTCAAGACCAATATATAGTCTTGGAATATCTCTCGGCAATTTTCATCTACAATATATGTCAACCAATCCATAACCTCTCCTTGATCGTTTGTCTGTATGACGTAATTAAGAAAATACATCTTTTTTTAAGTTTGAAGAACTAATCTTTAAAATAATCCGACATTAATGATTATCGATATTGGTACAAAGAGTTTCCGTCTGCGATTTGTTCTAATGAAAACTACAATTGAATGAGTCGTGAGATGTAGATACATCCTTTTATGATCACCGATGTCGATGACGTTTTGATCATATTCGCTGAGAACAGTTGCGTAGAAAGCACCGTTGTTTACCTTATACAAAATGGATTGCGTATGCGAGGAGTTCTATCCCATCGTCTCCTATGTCCTTACCCTTCAACAGCATGGTCAACCAGCGTTTACCTTCAAACGCAAAATCTCATTGACCATTACCAAACCACACTTCAAGAGTAACTGACCACCATTCGAACCAAGTCTTTATCATCGTTTCTCATGTCCTGTCCTGGGCCCGTCGCTCCTATTGGAAACGTCTCACTGTAACCACCAGCTAGAGTCACCACCCTATCGAGCCAAACCCCTAATTAAAACGAGCCCGAAGTTCACCTACTCCTAGTCCAGCGGACATAGGTAAACGTTCTCTTAGAGAGCGCACCCCCTTTCTCTTTTCACTTTAGACTCGTCTTTCCCTTCCACGCCATCTGAATCTTCACCGCGTTTTTGGACCAGCAAACCACCCATCAGTCTCCATCCAAGTCAAGACGTGTATCCAGACAATCCCCTCCTCGAACCAGATCCCAGTCCGTGACCAATGCTACTTTTCTAACAATTACCAAACCAGTACCAATCACCCTGTCGATAACCATTATATCCGCTACTAAACCCTTTTATCATCACACCAAGGACAAATCATTATGGAATCTACCTGCTCTGAAGAAATCTACCTTAATCATTGGATCTTCTAACCTGAATCGAATTACCAAAACCAGTTCAGGTACATTCTTACCCCGGTGCCCAAATCCATCACATACAGTCCATCCTTGAATCATACGACCATCATCCCAAACCTACTATCGTTATTCTGCATGTAGGCCTCAACAACAGTGATCAGCTACCTAAGACCCCCTTTAACCAAGCCAAAAAGTAATCGCTACAGCCAACAAACCTTCCAAAACTCCAATATCATCTTCACATGTATATCCATCTCAAAAAAAATCTCGAAGAAAGCACACCAGAACCCCAGCACCCTCAACATGATGATGGAGTCCAATACCAGCAGCGCAACAATCTTACCACCCTCCAAAGAAGAATTCGAACCTGTTGATAATCTTCACTGGTCTCCAGAAACAGCAAACAGTATTTATTTGTTTTGGATACACCAGCTTCAAGCATCGAGTAAGTCTTTAAACTAATTACTAGGAATAAAAATGCTGAGAAGCCACCGCTAGGCCAAACTGTAGTTAACTTGAGCCGCAGAATTCTCACACCCCTTCAGCATTCAATCTTAGACCGTGGACTTAAGTTTATTATGACGACGAAGGAAGCCAACTTTAACTATATCCGCCAATCCATTGAACGATTTCAACGAAATCTTAGCTGCACACATTTTTTCGAAACCACCCCACGTGGTACTAGAACAATGTTTACTCCTAAATCCACGAAGACACCCCCTCATCCATCCTTAAATATTGAAAGCAATTGAGAGTATGAATAGCCTAACAGAGAACCATTCCAATCTCACACGAGTGGAACGTGAAGCGTTAAACTTACTTAAGACGATAGCATTGTCTTTTAAAAGATTGACAAAGGCTCATGTTGTGTCATTCTGAATAGGGAGGATTACGTTTCAGAAGCAGAGAATCAACTGAATAATCCTAAACATTATGCCATTTTACCAACTAATTTTCAAAGAAACTGTTAATATGATTAACAATATTCTTGCCGATTTAGTCAAAATTAAACAGAAACAATATGACTAACTGCCAAACCTGATTGTCGTGAGAGACATTTATACACTTTGCCTAAGAATCCAACCAAGGAGTGGTTTATCTCGAATAAAATCCCGAAAGGCCGCCCGATTATATCTGACTGTGGTAGTGAGTCTTATGTAGTGTCAGAATACATTAATCATTTCTTACTATCTCTAGCATGTCAACATCGCGCCTACCTTAAAGACACAACCGATTTTGTCAATAAAATAAAAAATCTTCGAGTTCTTTCTCATGCTATTTTAATTTCTATCGACGTTTCTTCTATATACACACCTCGTAAAAGTATTCCCTTTGATGTTGTCGAACGATATTGGACATCATCAGATGTAATATCTGATATCGTCCCTTAGGATGATATCACCCTCTCAAGACGAGAAAAAAAAGACATTCTCATTTATAACTTTATTTTGATATATTGATAACGCAATTAGTAGCATATATAATCGGTGCACTCGTTCGGCTTATTTTTGTCGGCGTCTCTGAATTATTGTCAGCTTCTTTTTTGGTATCTGTAGTGTCTGTTGGGTTTATGGTATCGGCGTGATTCAAAATGCCACTTATTCCCCTCTTCATGTCATCTGATGTCCTCTTGTAAGTTCTAATCCCTGTAAATACACATTAAATTTACATTTAAAATTATACATAGATTGATATTTTGATTAATTGCTGTCCATTACGATATTATACATAGAATGAGCCAGCAGCAAGGAAAGACGTGACAATAAAAATAATACATGTATTTAACCAAAATCTACTTACCCTCCACACTGCGGTGGCCGGTACGCTCCATTATCAGCTGTTCTGGTACACCAGAATTGAAGAGACTTGTAGCAGTGGTCACTCTCAAGGAATGATTAGTCTTATATTCAGATACACCAGCTACTTTTAATAATTCTGGAATTACCTTCTGAATTGCATTATGGCCCATAGATTGTTTTCTATACCAGCGGGTATCGGTTGTAATTTTCATCGGCGTCAGATAAAACGCATCGTCTCTGCCATCACTTGGACATAATTCCAACAATTTTAGGGGTTATTTTTCGGTGATTCAACCCACCCTGAACAGTTTTCGAAATATCTTCTTTGTAACGTAAGAACTGGGATCCGTCTGCACACGAAACCAAAGAAATCTGACTATTCTTATACCTTAAATTTCTGTGCTCTTTCCCACTTCGTAAAGAGAAATGCAATCCATTTAAATAAATAAGGGTATTTATAAGCACTCGTGGATTATGTGTCCCAAGAACTTTCTTTGACCACAATATTTCTTCCTCCTGGATTGATATAGGTTCGGGTTGTTTTTTGGTTTGAGCCAGTCCTTTATTTGTCAGATTTTTCATCTAATACTTTGTCTAATACTTTGCGAAAATCTTCAAATTCTGGATTTCGTAAAATATCCAAGTTGTTTTTACTCACTATACGTAGATGAGATACCAGTCCCATAACAAGGCTAAAAATGGAGTTTAGTGGGTAGAAATCTCCATTTGTTTTTCTGACTTCCACTACAAATCTACTTAGCCAAAAGTTCAACTCTTTGTTATCCGTGTGTTCCAAATCATGCTGTATTTTGGGTTCACCTTCCTTACGTTGATTATTACGCCATATCGTCCACAGTTCAAGTGTTTTTCTCGCTCATTTATTACGCCTCAACGTGTTTTTTGGAATTGCTGTCTGGGCAACTTCCATAATTTCTTCATCTTTTGAAGCACAGAAGCGCTGATCATGATCATTCACAGGTCCTTCTGCATCCGATATATCAGAGTAAATATCCATGTTTTTATCAATACCCGATTCAAAAATTCAATCCAAAAATTATATGCTTTGGCTGGCTGCTATCAATTCTTCGTCCGAATTAGATGGAGGGAGAGTATTTTCTATGATTTGAGTTGCTATTAGCAATTCTTCATCAGATTCATTTGATGTTGACTGTGCGTCCATATTGTTTGAGCTGTGTCACGTGATATCAATTATCACGTGCATAACAGTGTTCACTGACTTCATGTTATCTAAAACAACACATGATGATATGGTAGAGTTTATTGCAGATTAGAGGGGAGCTATTTATCAGTATATTAAAAATCATGTCGATGTGTATGTAAAATATTACCCTCTTACCCTCGGTAAGATATTAGAAATAACCCTCGGCCTTCGGCATCGTGGTTATTTCTAATATCAACTCCGGGGAGGTTAATATTTACTACGTATACCAATATCGATAACACTGCTGGCTTAACGGCAGTTCGTAAAGCTTTTAATAGAAACCCAGATCCAAACAAACCCGACGATGCAATTCTACAGCTTTTAGAGATTTCTCACAGTCGAAACGAGTTCACATTTAATGGTAAAACATATTTACAAACTTCAGGGACAGCTTTGGGCAAATGATTCGCTACTTCGTATTCAAACCTTTTCATGGCAGAGTGAGAACGTGAGGTATTGTCCATTTGACCCACATTTTTACGGACGCTTTTTGGATGACATTTTTATGGTTTGGACTTATTCTATCGAACAGTTTTGGAAATTCTTTGAAAATCTAACCATCAAACTAACCGCAAACGTGAGTGACAAAAGCATAGACTCCATAGCAGAAACAAATAAACTAGATATTAAAATGTATTTAAAGTGATATTAAAGAAACTGATACTCATCAACTCTTGCACAAGAGCTCCTTTCACCTAAAACATACCATACATATAATTCTGTTATAATTAAGTCTCAAGTTTTACGATTTTACCGAATTTGCACAAGATCTTCTGATTTCAACCAAGCCTGTACGATTGTTTTCTTAAAACTGAAAGAGTGTGGGTACTCTAAACGATTTTTACGAAACATAAAAAATTCCAATTTAGCACAGATAGCAGCTAAAAACAGGTTTTATGCCGAATTACCTCCATGTTTAAGGAGTGCTCCTTGTTTGTCCAGTTGATGTAAAACATGTCCCTTTATATCAGAAACTCTACGAATAAAAGGTACCCGATCCAGGAACATCTAACATTCGAATGTAATATATTTAATTGCATGTAAGAAATAACCAAAACAATATGTAGGAGAAACTAAGAATAATTTACGAACTCGTTTTTATGCTCATTGGTCGGACATCAAATTAAAGAAAGACAAGCCTGTTTCTAATCATTTCAACCTCGACGACTATTCAATAGACAATCTCACCCTAATCCCGATTGAGCACATAGAAATTGACTTGCCCAAAGATGAAACTACCAAATTCCAACAATCAAGGTAAGCCCATTGGATTGAGACATTGAATACAGCAAGACCTATAGGACTAAATACTCTCCATAATGTAGGCATAGCACCCTTTGTTGTCCCGTTCAATACAACCAGCAATCGAGCTAGCAAGAAAGTTCACCCTCTATAAGAGCCTTAAAGAGGAATATTCAAAAAATAAGAGCCTAAATGATAATATTGTTCATAGTAAACTAAAAACAATCAGTGCATAACAGTTACTATACTTTTTTTTTGTAATTTCAGATCAGAATTTCTAAATAAACTATCTGTTCCTCCCTTGGCCTGTACATTTTGGAGGATCAAACCAACCCTTCCGCGAAATCCAATTTCAAAAAGTACCCCTCCCCTCATTTGAATTTATCCAGTAAGGCCGTAGATAATGTGGTCCGGTTTCAAAATCATGAATAGGAAATCGCACTAATAATATAGAGTGATATGAATTAACTAAAAGCATAATTCTTATATATGCGCCTGATATGATTTTTTAAGGAATACAATGAAAGAAATAAAATTGCATTTCAGACAAAGTGTGTTTTATAATTCATAACATTTTTGAAAATTGGAGAAAAGCTATTTAAATTTGCTTTTATTTTGTTTCACTCACTTTATACCTTGCTACTCAAATGTCAATACGCAAATGTCGATACCGGATGATATGATGTCTTTTGGATCAATACACAACTTTAAATTTTAATATTAATTGGTGTTCTTTGATTTGATATTTGTCCTAGAGCATGTAATGTTACAATTAATTCAGTATGTTAGGTGGCGCGGTTCTTCATTACTAAAACTATTATATTCACATTGCTAAGCGAGGGCTGGTGGAAAAGTTTAAAGCCTAACTGTGAAAAACCTGTTCCATGTCCATAGCTTTCATTTAATTTTTCTACACAGTCCCTTTACACAATTTTGCCAGCGATGCTACAAGACCGTGGTGTCGATCTGGAAAAAATTTTTTCAGCCACCCTAAAAAAAGGTAGCCTGCCAGGCAGGGTAACATACGCCACTACCAGCTATCACAAATGATAACAAAATCTTTAGTGGCTTAATAATGAATTTTCAAATAATCTTTAAATCATCTATAAGTTTATCAAGTTATCATCAAAATCAAACATGAACAATTTCTCATCGCTGCACACACAAGGGAAATAATTCTAAAACAGTTCATCCAATCTTTACCACTTTCGAACTTGACTGAGATCTCATCAATATATACATGCAAACCAAGTTTCATGAAGATCGGATAAAAACTGTAGTCTCTATCGTGCCTAAAAGGCAAATTTGACACGTTTTTATACGTGAAATTGGGGCATATATTGCCGTCACCCATGTCCGCCCGTCCGTCCGTCGGTCCGTCCACAATTGCTCGTAAACTCTCTACAAGACACAATTCTTGACGGATTTTGGCAACACTTGGTATGAGTGTTAGTTATTACCCAAGGATGAACCCTATTGAAAGTCAGAAGAATCGAAAAATATTTAGTATAAGTTATTGCCCATGTTCTTGAAAACGCATTCAATTTTTAGCTCGTAAACACTCTAGAAGGGACAACACTTAATGGATTTTAACGAAACTTTGCAAGAGTGTTCGTAATCAACCAAGGATGAACCCTATTGAAAATCAGAAGAATTTAAAAATATTTAGTATGAGTTATTGCCCTTGGTCTTGAAAACGCGATCAATTTTTAGCTCGTAAACACTCTAGAAGGCACAATTCTTGGTGGATTTTTACGAAACTTGACATGTGTGTTTTTTATCAACCAAGGATAAACCCTATTGAAAATCAGAACAATCGAAAAATATTTAGTATGAGTTATTGCCCTTGTTCTTGAAACGCGTTCAATTTTTAGCTTGTAAACACTTCAGAAGGCACAATTCTTGACGGATTTTGATGGTGTGAATGTTCGTAATCACCAAAGGATGAACCCTATTGAAAATCAGAAGAATTGGAAAATATTTAGTATGAGTTATTGCCCTTATTCTTGAAAACGCTTTCAAATATAGCTCTTGAACACTAAAAGGCATGATTCTTGCTGGATTTTGACAAAACTTTATTAATCAGTCCCGTGCTGAAGATTGACTAGAGTTTTCACGAGCTACAATTTGAACACCTTTTCAAGAACAAGGGCAATAACTCATACTCAATATTATTCATCATCGCCCTAAAGAGTTCAAAAGAAGTGTATGACTGAAGGTTGAATATTTCATACTGGTGATTGTTACTGTACTGCTAAATATTTTTATTCAAAATTAAAGCTGCCAGTGGGCGTATATTACCTTGCCTGACAAGGCATCTTTACTAAGTCAAGGGCAATAACTCTGAAACAGTTCATCCGATCATTACCAATTTCGAACTTGACTGAGATCTCATCAATACATACATGCAAACCAAGTTTCACGGATAAAAACTGTATTCTCTATTGTGCCTACAAGGAAAATCTAACACGTTTTACTAAGTCAAGGGTGATAACTCTGAAACCGTTAGTCCGATTATTACCAATTTCGAACTTTCTAAGATCTCATCAATATATACATGCATACCAAGTTTCATCAAGATAAAAAACTGTAGTCTCTATCGTGCCTACAGGCCAAATTTGACGTGTTTAAGATCTCACCAATATATACATGCATACCAAGTTTCATCAAATCGGATAAAAAATGTAGCCTCCATTGCACTCACAAGCGCCGACCGACGGACAGGGGCAACGGCAATATACGCCCACATAAAAAATCATCATTCACAGTGGACATCAAGTCACCTAAAAATCACTAGAATAATTGAAACTGGCTAGTTCCCTTTTCATAATGGGAGACATGTGATGAGGTCAATAAGGGACATTCTTGGTGGAACAAGACTCCTTTGATGAGGATTCCCCGTCAGGTCTATTGTTACCTATAAGGACTTACTATAAGATTAACATCTTGGGTATTGTTAATTGAGTACTTGGTAACAATAGAAAATAGGCTAGTGTCTCCAGATGTCGGCCCAAATTTGGAGGGAAAATTCTAATTATTTTCTTTGTTCAGAGCGACACCTATCGGAAGATACATATAGGGCGAAAAGATAGATTTGGGGGCTCTCGATTTGGCAAGGAAGGAGGAAGGACATACACTTATTCTTTAGCTTTTGGACATGACAGTATCTGTGCAGATTGTAGGTTCTTGGGTAGTCCTTAGATGTTCAGTAAGGCTTTAGATTTAGTGTTAGAAATTTAATAAGACTTTAATTATTTAGACGTGTACATTGATAAAAAATAAAAAGGATTGTTATACATTTGAATCTGACTCCAATTCATTGTGTCTTGGGAAGAAGGAAAACCGCAGTCTGAAGTCGGTCGGTCTTTAGGCATAACTAGCCTTATACCCTCCATTTGAGAATACAACAACAACCCCAGAAGATATCCAACAGCTCCGTTGCACACCCAGGGTTACAAATCGGGCCATAATGTCATCGGAATCTGTTTCAGAACAGCATTTATTGTCACGAAACGTTAGAATCTAACACGTTTCTCATCGGCTGTCAAGAGCTTTGGCATCCATCTCGAATAAACATTTTTAACTCGTTGATGTTAATGCGCATTTCCCTCTCATGAAAGAAGCTCACAACACAGTTGTGTTTTCCAACACATTTCAGTTTATTTCAACGCGTAGGGGCACAAGATGGTCTAGCACAAAGACAATAAGAAGACTACAGTTCTTAAGTTAATCAAAAAAAATATGTTTCTTTCAAAACGATAGAGATATGACTAGAGCTTTTGAACCAACCCTCGTATGACTTTATCATGAAGGAAATTAGATCAAATATTGTAGATTATGGTGAATTGCGAACTGAAAGGATATTTAATCTATAAGCTAATGATGATAATGTTTTCTATTTTAGGTATTCTGCCAACGACAAGACAAGTACCTGTTGGTGGATGAATTAAATCGCCAAAATTCTCAACACGTAACAATACAATATTCCGAACGCTGATATGGCACCAGTATCTATTTACTTATCGTTTAACTTTTTTTTCTGTGGGTGTGTCGTGGTAAAAATCGAAAGTTGTCTAGCCGTACTTAAACATACTATTTAGCGTGTAAAAATACAAATGAACCGATAACAAGGTGGCAATTCCTCGGAAGGAGTTACCAAATCTTTAACAATTAAATATCAGACTTCCTGTGGGAAATAATTTCTAATGTCGTTCTCATTGGGCTCAGTTTAATAAATCTGAAATATCCTTGCAAAAAGCACGATCAATAACGATAAAACAAAACTCCTGATAAAATGAAATGCGGAATGCACACTGACGTATAATAATTGGGATTGCATTATGTGATAGTGGCAACAAAGTAATATTATAAGTGATATTGCAACACTCCAGTTGAAACTGATAACATGAAAGAAATACTTTTCGTATTATTTAGTGTATTACAATGCAGGATTGTGTTAACTACGTGTCCTAATACGTGTACGTGTAGTAGTGACAGTATGGTACATATTGAAGGATCAGTGACCAACTGTAGTGGTATCGATGTTAACCATTTATCATCCGTTCTGGCTAATATCTCCTCAAACGTCAATACCATGTAAGTACAAGAACACTTTAATAACATACGACATTAGAAACGACTGAATAGCGCAGCAGTTTTAAAACACTGTTCAATAACATTTTTATCTGGAGGCCATGAATATAGATTTATTTATAACAAAAGTCGTTATATCTATCAAAAAAATAATCAAAACCCTAAGAGTAGGTCAATAGGCGTTCACGCGAGTGTTTCCAGAAAACACTCTATGACCACTTGTTTCAAATTTAAGGTTTATTTGATTACAACTGGAAATTGATAACATTTCTTTCAGCATAAATCTACCTCCAGGCACTCATACTTCTTTTGTCAAATAACAATTGTAGTATGATTGAACGGTTTCTCAAAACAGGTTGACCAAGAGGACAAGATACTTTGTTAGAATTGCTGTTATATCTATTACTGATTTGTCAGTTAGAATAATCACTATGGTTAAAAGGACAGATTGAGTCTTTAGTAGGTTGTGAAAGTTAATTATTCAAGTTGATGAAAGCTTAAGACCGAAATCTAGAGAAACGTGTCCATTACCTTACCTGAAAGTTTTTCGATCAATCAGAAACGGGAATTTTTTAGCCAAGCCAATCAGTATTGGATATACATAATCTCCGAGTTGTGTATAGCGAAAATCTAGCAAACCTTCCTTTTACTCAGTAGGTGCTATAGAGTTCAGTTGCAGAGAAATCTCAGCTAATAGATTAGAATGAGAGGGAAAATCAAAAACAATAAAAACATTCAACAGTTAAACTCTGGCAACAGTTACTCCTACCTGCCCCGTTATACGGCGAGTATTCGCTGACGTGGATAGTATAATAATGTGCTTACGAACTCGCAATTCGCAATGCGAGCGTATGCTAGCGGTTGATGGCATGAGAAGTACAAATCCAGCTATATTAGTGAAAATAAGGATAATTAGGTAAATTGATTATTGAAAATGTGAAACCTCACTTGCATTGAACACATCAACTTGAATCCAAAGTAATAGAGGAGGCACGTAAAATCTAAAAAAATGACAAAAAGAGATTTATAAATAAGGACAACCTTATGGTGCGAGCACACGAACGGTCTTGGTCGGCAATTTTTGTCGCAGACTCGAGTTTTGTCAAGAGTTTCACCGACTGGTAGGCCTACGGGCACACGAGGAGACAAAGATATCCAGTCGGTCGTTTTCCACCATGTTGATAATCATGTACGGAGCATGCAATTGAAAGGAAAAACGAATCTGATTGGATGATGACGACTAGTCTTGCACACAATAAAACTATCGGAGACAATTATCAAATTTGTTAGATAATATACATCTTGTCGGAAACGAGATAATCTTGTCGGAAGAAAAGGGCACACGCGAAATTTTACTCAAGATTCGAGTCGGTGACAAAAATCGCCG
>NW_008708133.1:2931828-2959372 GCF_000327385.1 Lottia gigantea | reverse complement strand
AGGTCCCACTAAACAACAAATGATATACTTAGTAGCATAAAGAATAAAAACACATAAAGTTTCATAAAACATATAAACATTTACCATGTAACATGGATGTGGTAAAAAAAATAAAAATTTAAACACTCTGTTTCTTGTATGAGTTGGTGAGAAAAACAAAAGGAATGGTTATAAATGCTATTATAATAATCATTATTGTCAGTCAGAACAAACTTCCCCAGTACTTGTTTATATGTATATAAAGAAGAGGTATGTTTTACAGTTTGAATTCCAAAGTAAACAAGCTGTATATTGAAATGTTATCATCATAGCAGTTGTATTACATTTCGGTATGTCTAAAGTTCAGAGTGTTTCTGATACTATGTCTTTTATTGTTTCACTTGCTGCCTTATTCCGTTTCAGAGATTGACGGACACATTGAAACTAAATGACCTTCAACCTGCAACTAAAATCTTCCTATGAACTAAGAATAGTAGAATGACAAACTTGATGTTGTATCTAACACTACGATCATTGTAAGCGAAAATGACATCCAAAGACATTTAGAGTCAGAAATTGATTTTTCTTGTCAGTGTCTTTCGTAATCAGATTAATAAGTAACAATGCCATTAAAAGTCCATCTTAAAGGGAAGTGTGTTAAAAATACGTTATTTGGGGTTTATTTCATTTTGTGAAAGTTTTTGATTTCGGGGAAGGGAGGGTTTGATTCTCCCAAATGTACAGGCCTAGGGTGGAGCAGACCCTTTTTTAGAAATTAGGATTAAGGGTCTTGATATTGGGATTTCTTCTGTTCTGATCTGAAATTAGAAAAAATAACTCGCCCAATGGACGAGAAGTATAGTATCTGTTATGTACTGATTGTTTTTAGTTTACTATGAACAATATTATCATTTAAGTTCTTATTTTCTGAATATGCAACTATCATTTTCTGCTTATAGACATGGGGGAATTTCTCTTGAAGGCTCTTATAGTGGGCATGAACTATCTTGCTAGCTCGATTGCTGGTTGTATTGAACGGGACAACAAAGGGTGTTATGCCTACATTATGGTGAATATTTAGTCCTATAGGTCTTGCTGTATTCAATGTCAATCCAATGGGCTTCCCTAGATTGACGGAATTTGGTAGTTTCATCTTAAGGCAAGTCAATTTCTATGCGCTCAATTGGGATTAGGGTGAGATCGTCTATTGAATAGTCGTCGAGGTTGAAATGATTAGAAACAGGCTTTTCTTTCTTTAATTTGATGTCCGACCTATGAGCATTAAAACAAGTTCGTAAATTATTCTTAGTTTCTCCTACATATTGTTTGGGGCATTTCTTGCATGAAATTAAATATATTGCATTCGAATGTTCACATGTTAGATGTTCCTGGATCGGGTACCTTTTATTCGTAGAGTTCCTTACAAAATAATGAGTTTCTGATATAAAGGGATATGTTTTGCATCTACTGGACAAACATGGAGCACTTCATAAACCTGGAGATACTTCGGCATAAAGTCTGTTTTAGCTGCTATCTGTGCTAAGGTGGACTTTTTTATGTTTCGTAAAAATCGTTTAGAGTACCCACGCTCTTTCAGTTTTGAGAAAACAATCGTACAGGCTTGGTTGAAATCAGAAGATCTTGTGCAAATTTGATGAAATCGTAAAACTTGTGACTTAATTATACCAGAAAAGGTATGTTTTAGGTGAAAGGAGCTCTTGTGCAAGAGTTGATGAGTATCAGTTTCTTTGAAATACACTTTAATATCCAGTTTATTTGTTTCTGCTATGGAATCTCCCTTAAAGACTGTGGTATCGAGAAAGTCTATGCTTTTGTCACTAACGTTTGCGGTTAGGATGGTGGTTGAAAAGAATTTCAAAGAATTCCCAAAACTGTTCGAATAAGTCCAAACCATAAAAATGTCATCCAAAAAGCGTCCGTAAAAAAGTGGGTCAAATAGTCAGAGGACCAACACCTCACGTTCCCACTCTGCCATGAAAAAGTTTGCGTACGAAGGGGCGAATCGTTTGCCTATTGCTGTCCCAGAAGTTTGTTTTGCCATTAAATGTGAAATCTTTTCGACTAAGACAAATCTCTGAGAGCTGTAAAATTGCATCGTCGGGTCTGTTTGGATCTGGGTTTCTATTAAAAGCTTTACGAACTGCCGTTAAACCAGTAGTGCTATCGATATTGGTATACATAGAAAACGTCGATAGAAATTAAAATAGCATTAGAGGGAACTCGAAGATTTTTGACTTTATTGACAAAATTGGTTGTGTCTTTAAGGTAGGCGCGATGTCGACATGCTAGAGGTAGTAAGAAATGATCAATGTTTTCAATGCATACGACTCACTACCACAATCAGATATAATCGGGCGGCCTTATTTCATATTATGAAAGTTATCAAAGTTTTTGAGATATTGTTAGTAGAAAGAGAAATTCTTATTTCAAAAACTTCATGACTTACAGTTTTTTGGTTTTTTTTTTCAAAGAAAGAATAGTTTTCGAATAGTTCCCTATTACCCCTTTAATTGTCCATATTTTGGAGTATTCACTGTTCATTAACTGATTATATATAAGTGAAGAGGAACATGTTTTGTTACCAGTATTCTGCTTTTGTAAGCCTTTGCATTCATTTTCACACCACTAGACAAAACGATGGTACTGTAATAATGTCTGTCTTGGAGCAAAGAAAACTACTTTAAGGGTGGTAGTTTCATGATAAAAAACAGTGATATTAGGCTATAGTTTATTTCCCCAGAATCATAATAATTATATCATATGATGAATGCTCCGATGCTTAAGAAAGGAAAGCTATTTGAGCTACATCTTATTTTGATGTCATATATTTGCTGTTTGAAACTTTTTGCTGAACGTCCTCTTTGTCGTTTATCAAATATGTAAAAAAAAAATATTTTTGTAGATGGCATTGCGGTGTTTTCGATCCGTCATATTCGTTTGAAAAAAGCCTGGTAACCTATATATAAGAAACCAACCGTTGTGTCCTTCAAAAAAGCACACAATTGCTGATAGTACACTTGGTATCATTTTGATCAGAGGAACTGCGACTCTATATGCACTGTACTGTATTAGTTCGTATAATGTATAGGGAAAAAACATCTTTATGGATATTTTACTTAAACCTGTGTGTAAATATCAACTCAGTGTAGCTATTTGTTGAACTATATACATAATACAGACATCTACAATCGCAAATATATATTCTTTGCGGTAAATTATGAATTAAAGGCGATTTGTGATTCATAAATTTGCCTAGCTGATCGGCTTCCTGTTGAGCCAGACTATATGAAAATCCAAACCAGATTTCATAGAGATTTGATTTCCGATACCACCCTCTGTATTTAATGAACTATTTGAATATAAAATATATTACCGCTGCAATCTTCAGGTATTCATTATCTATGTAATTCTTTGGAATTGAGAAAAGCAGGACTAATGAGAGTTCTTCCAAGCTTATATTCTACTTTAACATTGGAAGTCGTGCTTCGATATTTAATTCTAAATGTTTATGTTGTATTTTTCAGATACTTAGATGATATTGATATTGGTAACAGAAGACTTGTATGGCCACAGTTTCATCAGCTTAACCAACTGTATGTACATTCTTAAAGTAGATTTGTTGTTAGTTGTCAGATCGTACTAAATACTTCACCATTTATTGACGTCTCGAAGTATCAGTTGCCATTATACTTGAAGTTTGATGAAGTATATTATGGTTGGTGTGTGTGCCCAGTAGTATCTTCACAATATCAAGCTTTTACGAACTTAGTAAGACGCGAAGATGGCCCAGAAGCTGTTTTGCAAATTAGTAGATGCTCCAGATATGTTTATGTGTTTATAATCTAGATTTATATCTAGCTTCACTCGTGCAATTTTGCTAAAAGCCTTTTTTAGATCTTGTAAAAAATATTTAAATTGACCTCGTGAAAAAAATTGCAACGGATTTATGGCTAAAGCCACGAGAAAGCTGAAAGCCATTAATGCTAATTGGTCATTTCCTATAAACACGAAATTGTATGATATATAATTCTAAATTTATGATATTCGATAAATCAATTGTAGCCATGTAGACTCCTTCCTTTCATTCTATTATTACACTATATCTATTAGATGGTAAAAATAAATTGATATATGAATGTATTTTTCATTGTCCAAGAAAGAAAATAATTGTTAAGCTCTCAAAACTAATTTGGGTAATTACAATTCCCTGTAGATGAAATTGTCCAGCATTCACGCAATGAAAATATGTCACAGATATTCACATTGATCCGGACTATTATAATGTTGTATATTGGGTGAGCCAGAAATAAGTCATAATCATTTTCATTCAAGGACTATTTATATCAAGCCTAAGGTCATAATGTATTTTGAAATACTAGCCAAAAGTATAAAAGGCAAATAGTCAATGTGATCACAATTTTTAGCACAAATTAGCAATAGACGACTCTTTCATGAATTTTCCTGATCTATAGGCAGTTTGTGCTCATGTCATGGAATGAATCCGTTTGTCATTTTCTTTCTGATCCATCCGATAAAATGCTATCGCACATATAAGAAACGTGTCATTTGATATTGTAGGTATATAAGAAGAGCTGGTATAGAGAATGTATCTCAAGTTTTATTTGGCTTACAGAATATGACATCCTTTCACTCATTGTAAGTTCCATGTAGTCATGATGTTCATATTATTCAGGAAATTTTATAGCTCAATAGTCTTACGGGAGTTGACTATATCAGCGCTAGATATGATCCCTTCATTCTGAACTTTAATGAGCCACGAAATCTTCAATATCTGAAATTTTTTTCCGATCAGAAACGTCATTAGTTTATGATGAAGAAAGTTAAATATTCATACTTTTCAACAGTTTATTACTTCAATGAATTCTCTTAACGTGTTATGTTTTGCTGGTGAAATATTGAACAATGTTGATAGCATTCTTTGTCAGATATAAATTGTTGAACAATCTAGAGCATGCACTGCCCAAAGTAGAGCTTTTTAAAATCAACCTAGCCTTCAAGGGGAAAAGTGGTAAATAGTGTAGGTTATCTTATCATTATAGAATATGTTTTTAATTATGAGGCGTATAATTGGCAAAGGTGTCCTTGACAACACAATCGGGATTTATGTGAAAAATTATAACATGATATTGACATCAACGATTGTTTCTCCAAATTCAATAGTTTCGTTATATTCTGTATGCGATTAGTGGGCCTAATCTATAATACTAAATTAGTAATGTTCATATTTGCGCCATAATTTACTACTTGTTGGTCGGTTGGGGTTTTTTACCTAGAACAATCATCTGCACTTCTACATTAATTAGACTGAGAGTTATAAACACAATTCATTGAGGACGAGGAAGTATCCTGAATATCACGGTCAGCAAATTAGGCCCTGTTTGCTCTTAACAAGCGAATCCATAAATGTTTGTAACAATCTTATTTTCTTTGACAGGGTTTTGTCGGAGAATCATATTTCATCATTAGATTCCACGTCTTTTCAGTACATTTCATCAATTGAAACTTTGTAAGTTTATTTTTTGCATTTTATTTATGTGCTTTCTTAGAATTAGTTCATTTATGATATGTTGTAGGCGATCTGAAATTGCAGCCATACAATGCTTGATAGTTTTAGGACATTTTGATAGATTTTGGTTGAGGTTTTTTCTAAAATTATTCAGCATTTTTATTTATAGATGATGTAACCGTGTTATATCATTAAAACTTGAATCAAAAAATATATCTTTAACAAAGAAGAAGATTTACTCGTATGGTTCATCTACTTGCTGTTTTAGTGATTATGTACGGTTTTGTTAAAAACAAAACGATGAAAATCTTGAATAGAAGTTATAAATAACCTGTAAAAAATTGAAATAAAACATTTAAATCTGCATTCTAATCCGATTGTATCTTTTTCTGACGATTGAAATTTCAGTTAAGTGTTCTACATACGATTAACCAGATTATTCTTTTGAGGGTAAACATATTTTCTGTCAGATTGTTAGTATATAGAATACATTGAACAAATTTTAAAAAGAGATAATGTCATTTCTTACCCACGAAATCAAAAGTTCTTAGCTGCTATCCTGCCAGTCTGTTATCTTGATGGACATCAAGGAATACGAAATCTTTTGGCTGAAAAATAGATTGAAAATTAAAAGGAAAAACGACGCGTACAGCGCATTTTACGTAATTCCATTTTATTTTAACTGGCAAGGGATCATAACATTCTGTCATAGTACGCCTAAATATAGATGATATATCATTTTTATGCTTTTTAGATCAAAGCATTGTGCGAATTCTGTCTGATTCGGAAATTAAGAACAGATCCTTACCCCCCACCCGCCACCCTTTCTCTTTAACGTATTCGCATTTGTAACATGGTATCGTTAGAGTTTCATCTCAACGGAAAGTAATGTTGAAGATTTCATTTTCAGTCAATACGACTTCTATTTCTGATTTTACTTCTTCTTTACCACGGAAAAATATGACAAAAATGACAAGAATTTTGTTGATCGTCACAATTTATATCTAAATCGCTGAAGCCTTGATAATCTTATATTTCATAAGTAGATAAGATATGTCTATCAGATTATAAACACAAATCATTTTTTTTAAATGAGACAGTCTTTTAAACAGTTTTTCAAATGGAGATTTTCTTCAAGGCGTGGGTGATGCGTAGTATCAAAGACCTTTTCTGAGAATGATATACATCTTGTAATAGATTTATTGAATGGATATATTTATAACATTTATTCTGACATATCCGCATGGAATTATGATTATAAAAAAAGTCCCGATCAATAATATTATGCGCATAATCTTCAAATTCGATAATAAGACATTTTTGAACCCACTCATAATGCATTTTTGATTAACATTTAAATGCTGACTATAAGTAAATATTTTCTATCGTCAACAGATCTACATTCAGAAGTGAAAATTCTGTACGTATAATTTTGAATTAGAATAGTTTAATTAATAGTTATCATTAATTTTTATAATATTTTTTCAGAGATCTCCAGCATAATAAGATTCGCCAACTCAAGGCTGGGACATTTTATAATTTACCAAACTTGTCATATCTGTAAGTACCATTTCAATGTGTAATTCATATATAACCTATCATTTTGTCGTGAAGGTGATTAATGCTTTATTGATGATCAGATTATATTTCTATAGAGTTGAACGAAACTTGTTTCTTATTATTATATTTCTAGTATTTGACTTCTCAAGACTATTTACTTATATTCAAGACTAAAATCAACCCACATATTTGCGAACTTGTCCCTTGAACAATTAGGTTTCATGCTCCTTACACCGTTTTTCATAAGATTTTGTATTTCGACATTTTGTGGTTCGTTTCTCCTTTTTTAATTATTTATGTTATGAATTTGAAAGAGACTGCAGTTCGCACACGATTCTAAACATTTTGGCTTCCCGGTGGAACTTTGAATTCATCTTTTTGTCAGTAATTTTTGGAACGGATTTCGATTGGCGATTCTTGTATCAACTTTTGTCTGTCTGTTTTTTTTTTAGATATTTATCTTTCAACCAAATTGGAGTCATAGAAACCAATACTTTCAGTGCCTTATCAAATCTGGTTATGTTGTAAGTATATTTTCATTTCATTGTAATTTTATGGGATCGTGTCACAAACCGCTTTCAATATTTGTGAAATCTGATAATATGGTAATACCTTAATCTCTCATTGTATATGATCGAATAATATCTTTCCTTAGTCAGTTTGATCATGTTCACTTGATAGAAAAGATAAAACCTTGAATGTTGCATTCTCTCTGATCACTTTCTTTGATCAAGCTAATTGATACCCAACCACTCTTTTTTGGAAAGCATTTCATTCAAGAGTTACGGACTAATTAATAAATTATCCTTTTCAACATATTATATAGGAACGTTTATCTACATAAGTCATATAGGAATAATTTAAACCATGCGTGTTTTATTCAATATGATAATTATTATGAAGAGATGAAATGAAATCACTTTTCACAACATGACATTAGAGGACTGTACACTTTTAATAGCCAATATCTGTTTTGCTGTTAATTTTTGACCTTTTTCACGAATTAGCTGTACTTAGAAAAAAACAATGACCCTAAGAAGTTAATATAAGCCATGTCAGATCATTATAAGACCTTTTCAACTTTTCGAAATTTTTTGCACATTATCATTGTATGGTTAGCCATATTTTAGGAAATGTCAAACCTTAGTAGTGGAAAAAAAATGGTCAATGAAATTACTTAATTAATAGAATTTCCACTGATGCCTTTAGAGCAATATTTTTATCACGTGCATCCAGTTTATTTCTCTTGGTAGTATTATTTTCATCTGTGGTCAATAAACGTTTTTGTAAATTATTGAAAGGAATTTGGTAGATGAAGATGTTAGGGGAAACGGTAAATGTCAAAAGTTAGGCACAAGTCGGCTATCGATATTGGTATAAAGCATCTCATCAAAGGTGTTGTAGTGGATATGAACAATTTATATCATGGTGTTGTCGTTGAATACAAAGTTGATCTTAAATCGGTCTGCAATTTGAAACAGAATAATGGTGTTCGGTGGTCGATTAACCAAAAATACGAAAGGCTTCACCCATCTTTTTTAACCAATAACGCAGTCCTTTAGGTGTTGCCTGTAGCTGGCACACGGCTTGTAAGTGAGACAAATAATTGATGATGCCATAAATCTTATCATAACAAACAGCAAAATCATTATGTCACCGTATATTTTCAGAGAACTTGCTTCTAATCAGTTACATTGGACTAAAACGACAGGATCTGTTTTAAATGGTTTAAAATCTCTTATAGAAATGTAAGTATTGATACTTATTGAAGTTATAAACCAGCTTCAAGTTTAGACTCCGTTTTGGGAGATTAATTTAAAGATTAGCGGAAGGTTTCTATTCCAATAAAGAGACAACCTCTACTTATACGATATACAACACGGAACATTTCCAAAAGTTACACCATGCATAACATTTTTCATTATCACCATCTGTATGGTTTTCAAAACCCAGACTCATCAAACAAACCAATTGTTATATACAAAAATACTCTTCTTAAACGTATCGATTTAATCATTAGCCTTTATGTTAAAATGAAACTGGCATTCAGCCATATATCGTTTATACATTATATGTGTTTATTATTCAAATATTCACGAAATCGAATAATATGCTAAATATAGAGATAACAGGTTTATAGTGATTAGAAGAACACAGTCCTATAACATCGTAACTTTCCTTTAAAGGAGTACCTTTACTATCCGTTCGACATACATTAGTTTCAAAAACAGGAATTTATTTTTTTACCTTACATAATTGCAAGTGGCGATGTCGGGGAACGTTATAAAATAGCATGTCGATTGTTGGATGAAGATAAATAACATCGACGATGAAGTGTTTAATTTTATATACTAATGGTTTTCTAAAAAATACAGAAAAATAAACAAATGTCAGAATATAAAAAGGTCGGATATGAATGTAAGCTACCCGAATGTGTCAATTTTACAACTTACAGACGCTGAGGCTTCTAAGTTCTCAATTAATTTCTGTAAAAGTCGTGATGTCATTCGCTCCAAATTAAAACAATGGCGTCCAGAAAAACATTGTTAATCTCGTGGCCTACCTGGCACCGCCTAATTACAAACGAATACATTCATATCGGCCCAGCTTTATATCCCAAGTTAATATTAATTCGGAATATCGTTACATGATTTCAACGGACATCAACATGGCTCCTCAAAAATTCAGACAAATAAAAAGTTTGGATGATTTTTCCAAAACGAATAAAGTCCTTCTAAAGTCCTTTCAACACCAAATGTTGCCTATTCACAAAACACTGTGTTCATCAAGTTAAACATCTTTTGGTACTAGTAATATTAATTGGTTAGTAGCTCTTGAGTATACCATTCGTTTTCGTTTGGTACTTGCACTTTTAGTTTAATGTCACCTCTGGTTGTAACCCCATCCACCTTTCTCACTAAACCACCTTGACTGGGACATTTTCAAAGATCATCAAAGGCATGTATTTCTCGATGTATTGTCTTCTACTAAAAGGACTATGTCTCCAACCATTAAGTTACGAACTGGTTTATGCCATTTCTGTAGCGGTTGATTGTGTTGAAGAATTTCTTTCTTCCATCTGGACCAGAATTCGTTAACGAAGGTTTATGAAGGTACAAATCTTGTCTAGTAAATACACATAGTGGTGATAATACGACACCATGGTTTATATATTAGCCGGAGCTAGTGGTTTCAATTCAGGATCGGCTACCACTACCACGATGATCTTTCTTATACCGTGATCCCACTGTTTC
Organism: Lottia gigantea; assembly: GCF_000327385.1. Classification (NCBI taxonomy): domain Eukaryota; kingdom Metazoa; phylum Mollusca; class Gastropoda; family Lottiidae; genus Lottia; species Lottia gigantea. Next base: position 2,949,031 of record NW_008708133.1, on the reverse strand, counting down.
TAGTCTGTTGAGAATGAATCTATTAGGTATGTTTACAATATAAGCGTTTAAAGCAAATACTTTCGAACTGGTTTTCACTTGGGTATCATCCTTCGGTATTCCAAAGGATAAGTCAGTCTTATGATTCCAAAATTCTACAGGTTGATGAAGAAAGTTGGGTCCGGTGAATGAGGTAAGTAAGTCGACTGATTTGGCTTCTACTGGCAATATCAGCTGGATTGTTTTTCGAAGCAACGTGGTGCCATTGGCTAATGTCTGTGTAGTCTAGTATACATTGGATTCTTTGAGCGACATTATTCTTGAATCGTCTAGCTTCATTCTGTATGTATCCTAAGACGCAGGTACTGCCCGTCCAAAAGTCTTGAATAAGTGCGGGTATCTTCAGTTCCCTTTCAAATAATCGGGCTACTCTAACCATTGTTACAGCGCTGGTAAACTCTAGTCGTGGAACGGTAATGGATTTAATCGGTAAGACTCTACTCTTTCCCATTTAAAGACTAACGCAGGTATGCTGCTCCACCATATCCAGTAGTGCTAGCACCACAAAACAGATCAAGTTCTGCGGATACAATGTCGTCAAATTCAATCGTTTTCAAGAACCTGGCTATTTCTAGAGTTTCTAGGTCTGCTAAATTGCTTTGCCCAGGATTGGGATAAGTTTAGTGGTATTGGATTGTCCTAGTGTAATCGACATTTACAGGCTTCTTGAAGTTATGTTCTTCCTGGAAGTAAAACAGAACTAATTAATCCGAGAGGGTCGAATATAGTACTTCTAGTAAGGGGTTGATTTGGCAAATCATTCTGAAATTGAAACATATCTTCTTGAGTATTCCAAATTATTCCTAGAGTTCACTGTCGTGGCAGTTGATTAGAGTCAAAATGGTTATTCATGTCTGTGGCTCTCCTTTCGGTGGTAAGGTTTTGAGCAGTTCCTTTGAGTGGGATGCAAACTTTCTTAAGGTGAATCCACCAACAGAACACAGAGTCATAGCTCCCCAAACGAGATTAATTGCGTCATCTAATTTGTCAGCGGAAATTGTTCCGTCGTCCATGTAGAAGTTATGTAATAAGATAGCTTGCCAGGCAAGTTAATATACGCCCACTGGCAGCTTTGATTTTGAATAAAAATATTTTTGAGTTAGTAACAATCACCCGTATGAAATATTCAACCTTCAGTCATACACTTCTTTTGAACTCTTTAGGGCCATATTGAATAATACTGAGTATGAGTTATTGCCCTTGTTCTTGAAAACGTGTTCTGATCAATTTTTAAGTCGTGAAAACCCTAGAAGGCAAATATTCAACCTTTAGCGCAAGGGCAATAACTCACACTAAATATTTTTCGATCCTTCTGATTTTCAATAGGGTTCATCCTTGGGTGAATGCGAACATTCACACCAAGTATCGTCAAAATCTGTCAAGAATTGTGCTTTCTAGAGTGTTTACAAGCTAAAAATTGAACGCGTTTTCAAGAACAAGGGCAATAACTCATACTAAATATATTTCGATTCTTCTGATTTTCTATTGGGTTCATCCTTGGGTGATTATGAACACTCACACCAAGTTTTGTCAAAATCCGCCAAGAATTGTGTCTTGTAGAGTGTTTACGAGCAATTGTAGACGGACGCACGGACGGACTGACGGACATGGGTGGCGGCAATATACGCCCCCCCCCCCCCCTCTATTTCATGTGGGCGTATAATAAAATCAATTACTTCTTCAGGATAATCATTCTCATGGTCAATAGCTGTCTGTTGTAAGCCTTTATTGCAAATACTTGGACTGGAAACCGCTCCGAATAAATGGTAAGTGTAGTCGAAGTGTCTCCATTTTGGCATTTTCCCACCACAGACTTCTAGTGTTGTGGTGATATCTTAACCATCATCAACATGGATAAAATATCGCAGGTAAAGGCTATTCTCAATCGGCACAAAGACCAAGCAAGGCAAGTAAGCATATCATGTCCAGGGTAAAGTTCATCATTGAGTGAGTATCCATGGTACTTAAAGTGATATTAATTCTCAAGAATGGTCAATATGAGTATATATTCATCAGTGAACTTACCTGGTGTCATAAAGCCGTCTGTAAAATCTAGAAAATTGGAAAATTCATAAAACTAAGTCATGATTGAAAAACTCTTAATCATAATATTAAGCGTTTTTCAATAGTTAATTGTAGTTTTATGAAGTTTTTCGGATTTTTCGGATTATATAAGGATCCTATTATATTATTTATGACACCGGGCACATCTACTGATGAATATATGCCCTTATTGGCCAAGTTTAAAAATTTTAAATTTTATGTTTATTCTAAGACGTAGTATCCCTTTAAGGCTAGCATTAAATACTACTCAAAGTTTTCCCTTTCGATTGTGTCAACTCGTTTGTTTGAGTCAAGTAGTGAACGGGGTTGTCTTCAATATTATCTTCGTTAATTAGATGTATAAGATGTACAATGTTCTTTGAACAATTTATCTTGTTCCAATCTTTTCTTCAATTTTGGAAGTGCAGATTCGGCTTTTCTTCTATTATTCTCCAAATATGGCGGATTGTGTCGATAAGGTAAATCAAACTGGTAATAAACATATTGGAATTTTAATGATTTGTCGATAATGTCATTAAATCGCTTATCTTCGTTCGAAAGTGATTTATCTTCTGGTTTGTTTTCGCTGAAATCTTGTTCCAGTATTTTCAAAATGTCCTTGTGTTGATTCATTTTCTGTAATAAGTAATAGAGAATTGTCTGTTTTATCAGTACCTCGAAATGTAATAAAGTCACAATGATAGTAAGTTGGTTTCTCTGCATATAATATAGACCATCCTAGACCATTACGTTCTGCCCAGGATGATGTAGGTCCGTCTGGTGGAGATACGGCAAGTGGGACATTTCTTCCTAACATAATAACTATCTTTGCGTCAGTAAAGTCTGGTATATCCGGTATTATTCGATGAAGGTAAGGAAAATGACAGTGCTGCATTCTTTGTCGGTATTTGTCGTCTGTCGATTGGTAGAGTCTGTCTTGAATAGCGGCTGTTGTCAGTTTAATAGAAATCGGTAGTCAACTCCATCCTTGTTTTCTGAGATTTCATCTTCTATAAAGCAGGAATCCGATTCAGTGTCAGAATAGATGTAAGCTTGTATCAACTTATCTGGTGGTGATCGATGTCGTTTATATCCCAAATTAAGATGAGCAAAGTTGTAGTCAGTGTCAGAGGTAGTAGTATTAGAAACAAGATGGGTTATCGATCTTGTCAAATTTGTGATCATCTTTGGTGATGTGTGTCGTCGTCGATTGCGTTAGAACTGGTATTGTAGGGTTTAATGTTGACGAATTTCTTTTGATATGCAAATTCCACAAACTGTCCAGTGAGTATGAGGGCAATCTTTAGCTTCATGTCCATCCTGTAGAAATTCTTTCTTCTCTGCGATTGGTTTCTTGCCTAACACGGTGCCAATGATCAGCTTTACAATAGAGACATCTGGGTGTTGGTTTAGTCGATTTCTGTGAATTGAGACTTGTAGTAGGTTCATTAGCCTTGGTAGAATTTCCAGTGGATCGTATTATCCTAGTGTTGTCTAATTTTGATGAAGATGATGTAGGTAATTTCTTATCAGGTATGGTTGCACCAAATTTAGGATTACCCATAGCTCTGGCTTTCTTTCTTACACATTCTGTAAAATAAACAAAGGTTGATTCCTTTTTCGAAATATGTGTTGAATATCTTCACAAAAATTACTTCTCATTCCCTATGGTAGGAGTGCTAAAGCTTCCTTGATAGCCTAATCCCTTCAATGATTCTGAGCAATTCTCAAGAAAGTTGGCAAATGATCTCATATCTTTTGCGTCGTTGGATTTTATCTTCGGCCAAGATTGTAGCTCGTTCACAAATGTTTCACAAATGATAACAAATGATTTCCGAAATCTTCTAATTTCTGCATAGCTTTTGGGAAATTTTCCATTGTTGGTAGATGAAGTTTGCTTTCGATCAGGGCAAATGCCTCACCTGCAGTGTATTCAGCTAAAAACCCCATTAATTCTTCAGGATCATTAGTCTTCTTCTCAAAACAAACTCTGAATGAACTTCTATCATTGGATGTTTCTGATCTCAATGTATCTGTAAGTGTTACATCATAAGTTTGGATTAAAGATGAAGAAGAGTATGTCTACAATACCTTTCTTCTGTCTCTCTTCCTTGTTGTCGTGTGATCTTCTACTAGTTAATGGGTAATTATCATCAGAGTATAATAGCTCCCATTTAATGAGGATGTTTCTTTTGAATTCCATTAACTTTTCTACTGTACTTTCATATTCTGTTACAAATATATCAGAAATATCCTCAAATTCTTGAATACATGATTCTATTGCAATAAAGGCTTCAGTAAATTCTTCTGCTCTTACATTTAGTTCTATTAGGTTTTTCATCTGATTAAATGTTGGCACAATTCCAATAAACTTTAAGATGCTCTCTCTCGAAGATGTAAAATGTATCTGAGTCTGTGACCTTTTTCTTTTCTCTGATTGTCAGGTCTATCAACAGTAGGCCCATTTTCATGTTTGTTTGGTTGATCAGTCTTGTCCTGATTTGTTTCATTTTGATCAGTCCCATTTGGCTCTTTGTTCTGTCTCTGACATAATCTAGGCCTAATGTAGGACCGTTGTCTTAGATTCTTCGATAATGCCTGTAATAACATCCTTATTTGGTAGTGAGTGTCAGTGAAAACTGCTCTAGCACTAAAACTGCAAGTGGCGATGTCGGGGAACGTTATAAAATAGCATGTCGATTGTCGGCAATCAGGATTTATCTTGTGAGCGGCGTCTAAATAGAGGATCTACGCACTTGGTTTGCTGGATGAAGATAAATAACATCGACGATGAAGTGTTTAATTTTATATACTAGTGGTTTTCTAAAAAATACAGAAAAATAAACAAATGTCAGAATATAAAAAGGTCGGATATGAATGTAAGCTACCCGAATGTGTCAATTTTACAACTTACAGACGCTGAGGCTTCTAAGTTCTCAATTAATTTCTGTAAAAGTCGTGATGTCATTCGCTCCAAATTAAAAATTTGCGATATCAGCATCCGCTAGAAGCGAATGTTAACTTGCCATCTACCAATTATAACTCGGAATAGTACCAATCCAACTACCAACTACAACCGACTACTTTTGCGATATCAGCATCTGCTCGAAGCGAACGTTAACTTGTCATCTACCAACCAACCAACCTAACTCGGAATAGTTTGCAATATCAGTATCCGCTGGAAGCGAACGGTAACTTGTCATCTACTAACCAATCTAACTCGGAATATTGTTACATGATTTCAACCGGCATTAACAATAATCAGTAATAGTGTTCACAGCTCATTGTCGAAATTTGAGCCTTCAAATCCATGTGTATTCATAATTATTCACATTTGAAAGTTAAAACTTCAACTCGAATTTTAGTGAAACTATGCCATATATAAATTAAAGACATACTTAGGAATAGACAGTGAAATTTCTAGTTTGAGGTATTATGCGACTTTCGTGCGTTTTAGTACTTCTTAAGACTATTAAAGCACAATAAATAACCAAATCAATGCCGATTGTTCCTCTATAAATTGATTCAAATTGATAACAAAAAACAGATCAAAGTGTTCAAAAGAACATAACTATCATTTATGTCAGTGCTTCTCAACCTGAGTGAGATCATTCCTCTCCGAACTGGTTTTTCCACAGCTAACCAAAATAAATCAGTCATTTTGAAACGTATTTCACTCGAAAAATGTATTCCACTGTTAACCATGAATGGATGAAAACATGTAAAATCATACTCCACATATCAAGATAGTTCATGTGACACTTTGATTTTCTGTATGTATGTCTGTATGTAAATGAAGTCAATTTCAGTCTTAGACCTCATTTCCTCCCCAAACCCCCCCCACCCCCTCCCTTGATATTTATTCCTCCACAAGGTCTTCAAATTCCTTACTGAATTCCTCCACTGTTGAGAAGCATTTTAATTTGATTCTTGAGGTTTATGTTATATTTACCTCACGAATGTCAAATATTAAGCGAAGTTAGCAATAATCATTGACAGCCTTTTTCAAATCTTAATGGGAGTCTATTTAGCTTCCTTTACGAAGTCTTTGATATACTCCGTGAAATTTTGTCAGAATATGTATTGTTAGTCATCGTAAATTATCCGCTGGTATCACGCTTTGGAGCTTAAAATAGCTGGATAAACACCCGAAATTAAGCGTGAGTGCGATCCAGATTTTGTACTGGTACATTACTGTCATACCGGTAAAAGGCAGTGACTGCAACTACCCAACAACACAAATCTTAATATTCATTTCAGAAAACTACAAAATAACTCTATTACGGGATTAAATGAGGATATTTTCCTTCAGACGAAAAAATTGAAATATTTGTAAGTATAATGTTTTAAGTAATTAAGTGGTTCATTTCTTTGATTAAATTGTTGGGCCTAGTTTGTATTGTTTGTAGATCTCCTGTGTCCATCTTTAATACAAGTAAATAAATGTGTAAATAAAGGTTTGTTTTACTTTCAGATTTTTAGATAATAATGCTTTGACATCTATTCCAATTACGAGCTGTGAACGATTATCTCACTTAACAGCATTGTAAGTAAATTTTGATAGTTGACTAATGTCAATCCTAGCAAGAAGTCAAAAACTGCTCGAGCTTTTTGTTGTTTCAGATATACAAATCATATACATGTAAGCCATGTTGTTTTCTTTACCATGAAATATCTCTTTATTACTAAACGTCCATGTTCTTCTGTTAGATTTTCTTCATACCTTTACAGTAATATTACTGTGATATCTCATGGCAATAACAATGGCAATATATTACTTCCTGATAAAAGTCCTTGACATATACGAGGTCGGTTCTGTGATTTCCTGATAAACAGAGTTTGTAGCATACTGCCTGAAACACTGAAACCTCATCAGCTTTGATAATGATTAAATTTCACAACGACTATTTGATAATAGTTCATACTGAAACAGCATGTCTAGACATTCAATTCCGTACATGTATTTTTGTACAACAGAATTACACGTTTTTGTTTCATTAGTTGACAGTTCAGTAGGTCTGACAGCTATGAGCAACAATACCAACAACTCTTTGGAAATTCGAATGGTTCGAAGTAGTTGTGATAGGAATTGAATGCATTTTGTGTTACTCTCAGTTATCTGTCTTTCACAATCAAATGAGGTTGGAAGTAAAAGACCTAAGTTCATACCAGTTCATTCTAATCTAGGTTCAATGAGTAGAGCTGACATCGTGCATGTTTGAGTCTATTTTGTCACTAAAGTTCCATACACACCTTCCTTTGTAGGTAAAGAATTTTTTCATGCATATGTAAAATTAAAGGAAACATCATCGAGAACTATAATCTATTACAGTTCTATGGAAACAAAGTATAAGTACTTTGCATGTTTTTAATGGTTTTTTCTGTTCCTAAACACAAAATCAGTCTCACTTAGGATCAATGGTTGCTCACTGCTATCATGGCGCATTCTGTTAGCTACCTAAACCAGATGTTTTGTATGAGTATATCTTTATCATACTTTAATGCAGGCTTTAATTTTAGGTACTTGACCAATAACAGAATATCTTTGGTTCCAGAACAATTAAAAAAGCTTCACTATCTTCAGTATCTGTAAGTTTTTTTCTGTCGAACTTACATACGTCATAAAACAAGTCATAACACGGTCTAATAGTATTGCTCTTTTTGATATTATTACTTCATTCCCGATCTTTGTGAATTTTATTGACTTAATTACTTTTTAACAGATGTTTTGATATGTAAAATGATACATTAATCCATTAATAGTAATATTTCTGATATTTCTAAAATTTTAAACCGGGGAGATAGTTATCATTTTGCCTTCATGTGGTCGCAGTGAAGCTTTTTCTTCTCGTCTAAGTAACATCTGTTCTGATGTTTCTTGATGTTAATCAAATTGATGCAGTGTTTCTTTCAGAACTAACTGTAGATATCTCAAATCGATTTTCTTTAAAACACTAAATTAAAGAGTGTGTAATTTCCATTGAAAATTTTCCATGTCTTGAGATTCAAACAATACAGTGAGAGTAAGAGGTATAGTTAATACATTTTCCCATTTGACAGTAGTCATGCACTATTCCAACAATTCACTTCGGTGTCATTTCATAATGGAAACCATTTTTCAATACACATTAAAAAATCTGCTTCCGAAATATGCAAACCTGCATATTTCATATTTAGTCATCGCCTAATGTTTTCTGGAATAGAATGGACAACATGAAATATCACGACTAGCTATAAACTATTCGAAATATACGTCGAGTAAAATAAAAATGAAATTGAATTTAGAAGTGATTTTAATTGTCAAATCTTGTTAGATAAAATAATACATAATACGTGAACAGTGGTATAGTGCAACATTAAACGTTTCGATTCAGAACACGAGCTTTGTGTGTATCTAACTTAAGCAACAGTTAAATGATAATAAAATGCACAAACATAAAATCTCATGTTGCAATAACTGGATTATTGCTGTAAACACTAGAATAGAACAATAATAAGAATTCAAAGGAATAATTCCAGATGATTACTTTTCTGATACACTTTGCACATCACTGCAATAATTTTGGTTACAATGAAATAAGTTAAAGCTAAACTGTTATTCTAGTTGACCAGTTATATTTGCATGGCTTTAAATAGGACTTCACAAAAATTATTATGTGAACGTATATTTCCGCCGCTTGATAGTCCATTCATGTAACCGTTCGTTCGTCTACGATGTAATTCTTTTTTGTTTATACAGTCTAACTTGTATTAAGCAGCCAGTCAAGGGAATGCTCAAAAGTGTATTTGTAATTTTTAAATGTGACGAAAGCTGCATTATTATATGAAACTTAATTCGGTATGCATATTATTATGTTATTGGTGATGTGTATCATTTTCAACGAATATCTTGATAATTACTTTTAGCCGTTGGCTTTGCTTATGAATAATATAATTTATGTTACGTATGCTATACAAGTTATAGATTTGATCGAACTTCGTCGAAACTGGGTTCGTTCTAATATATTCTAATTATTCTAATGATAGGTTTTTCAAAATTGAGAATACCATAGCGTACTATTTTATAGTTAAAGCTGTTTCACAGTCAAATTCGTCATCCGCTAAGTTTTAAGCTTAGCTAATCAGTAATAGTGTACACATCCCATCGTCGAAATTTGATCCTTTAAATCCATGTTTGTATCGGAAATAGAAAATGAAATTCCTGGGTATTTTTGTACATTTCGAGTACTTCTGAAGACTATATATTCAAGACCCAAATCAACCCCCAAATAATGGCGAATATGTCCCTTTAAATAATGATTTACTGAAGGATATGATTTTAATTTTACAGATATTTAAGTGGAAACAGGATCACCAAAGTTACGAGTTCGTTAAATAGTTTAGAATCACTGAAGCATGTGTAAGTATGATAGACAATAGATCGTAAAGATGTCAGTGGTATTTCACATTATTCATTTATTAAATAGTCACTGGAGTAAAACATCGTTCGTGCTGCATACATGTGATGTAACAATCAATATTGTTCACTAGCATATACTCGTTAATTGGATGTTTGACACACATTTTCGGGAATTTTCATCTTACAGAACGCTGTATAATTCATGTCTCACCATAAGACCTATACCAAAAGTAAGGTTCACTGAAGGCCAGTTTCCCTGCATGCAAAGATTTTAGGTTAAAGGAGGGTAAAGGTTAATAATACACACATGCCTATTTCTTATCAATACATACTAGTCTGAGAGTTTTAATTATCTTATTTATGTTCTGAAGAGAATTATAAAAAGCACCAGACAGAAGATAATAGATAAGGTGGGGGGGTTATTAAATTGTATATAAGAATTTGTTATGATAAGATATTAGACCATAATTATGATAGGTCTCGATGTTTAATATTTTGACAGTTTATAATGCAGATTGCTGAACAAAAAAAAATTCAATCAGACAGAATAATTATGATAAATAGATACCAAAACAAAACAGCAGTTTGATGTCAGAAATATTCTATTGAAATCTCTAGTGCCGAAAGTCAGAATTAGTTTATCAAAATAGATTGGAAGAAATAATTCAAGTGTAAGCTGGGTCAATAGTTATTAGAAGATGTTTAAGAGGCAGAACCCAACATTCATTGCAACAGTCCAGACAGAATTTAAATAATTTATATTATCAAGATAAGATGTCAAACAGAATTTAGACAAGATTGGTTTGTGTCTGTATACAGTAACAATCTAGAATCCTTCTCGTCCCGAAAGTCATGTTCATGTTCATTTTTAACTACTTAACAACATTTTGGTTTCCTGAAAATTGGAAAAGACAAAAAGTTTTGTTCGAGTTCCGGTAAACACTCCTTACTTAGAGAAACGTTTGAGCTTGAACAACTACGTTAGTTTTACAGCAAATTGAAATTGGTCTCAGAAACTGTAATAGTTCAACTAAGCTAATAGGTTATAGTATTCACAGCTTAACTATTTACATAAATCCAATGCCCAAATCAACCCCTTTAATGTTCCATTTTCCGAGCGTGGTAAAGACGATTTTGTTTAACATTATTATAGATTGATGATAATTTAACCGCAAGAAAGTTTTAGTAAAAGCCATGAGAGTTCGTGTTCACTTTAGTGAAAAGTTTAATGTGTATTTTTTTATATCATTTAATACTTATATGTAAATTGTTTAAAACCAGACATGTTTATGTCAAAAGTAAACATTGCTCAAGGGATAAGAACGATGTTTTTATCTGAGTGTTTAACACAGTACATGAACAAATTATGGCGATCATCGACCTCGTTGTAAAATATTAAAAATCAAAGATTGATTTATTAGTCCTTAGTATGTTAAGAGCAATTGCCAGAGAGTTTTAACTCAGTAACTTGGGTAACGACCCATTTACTCAGTAATTTAAGGGATGAATAAATTTGACTTCTCTTAAAGTGCAGAAAATAAAATGAAATGAATGGAGTTTTACGTCCTATCCCATTGCAGAATGTGTCTACTACAGCAGTATATTGCAATCCACTTAAATATCTTTTTGGATTTTGATTGCATGAAACCAGCATACCAGACTTAGAGCATTTGTTTACCCTGGTAGTGTAGCTGCTTTTGTTGACGATACTGTCATACAATTTTTTTTATTTTAAGTTTATAAATCGAAAACCTTAAAACTGATATACTTTCATAGAATGATTGTGAAAGTGATAGCTTTAATGTTGTTTTTTTGCTTCTGACCTCATTGGGAACTTTTGTCACGCAAGTATTTGAATGCAGCGATTGAATGGAATTGAATTGTACGCTAACGAATACAGCCAATCAATATGGATTGAAGTCGGGGTATTAGATGGAATGATATAATAATATATTGACTTTGTGAATATGGCAGATTTTATATGTCATTATGTTTCTTTGACATAACCTGGCTAATAAGTACTTAACTTGAACAAAAAACACTATCCATTACCGACATTACCGTTCTTTGCATTTTTTTTTACTTTCAGGTGGTTGAATAAAAATAATCTTAGAGTAATAAGTCAAGATCTGTCAACATTTTTTTACAGAGTGAAAGAAATGTAAGAAAAATTCATATTATTTTTAAATTTCATTAGGATAAAACCATAATTCCCCACGGTAGAAAGATATTAAAATGATAAGGGGTTTATAGAAAAAAATCGTGTATATATTTATGTCATTCGATATTAGGTTTTAGTATATTTGGTCGCCATATTTGTCACTAACTATGGTGTTTTGATTCACGTTTATTCCAATATTTTCCAGCGTTATACGATGGAGTATCATATAGCTACACGAAAAGATCATTGAAAAAAATGTCTATTACAATCAACACCCTCCGGTGTGTTATATTTATTAAGTGCAAGTAGTAATAATCTGGTTTCGTTTTGTTGACGAAGAGAATAGTGGAAGAGAACAGCATTATTTTTTAATTAGTTTCAAAAAATGATATATAAGAATATTTGAGTTGGAGGAGTAGTTACAAAACATGATTACAAGATCAAGAATCTCTATTCATCTAGCATACTTTATTTATCTATTAGAAATGAATTATTGAAATAAATCCTTTCCAGAAGACTTATTTAATCTAGAAATGACCTTTCATCGCGGAAGAAAATGTTTACTATTAATAATGGTTTTAATATAATATCACCGTTCGTTAATATTTTAATGTATAAAATGGATATATTATAATCTTTGTTCTTTAATGGAAAATTCCTTCGACCAATCATGTCTTACTTTGATGTAGCCTATTAAATTATGTAATTTGTACCTTTTTATACGCCCACATGAAATGGGGATCGTATATTGCCGTCACCCATGTCCATCCGTCCGTCCGCCCGTTCTAGAAGGCACAATTCTTGACGGATTTTGACGAAACTTGGTGTGAGTGTTCGTAATCACCCAAGGATAAACCCTATTTAAAATCAGAAGAATCGAAAAATAATTAGTATGAGTTATTGCCCTTGCAATTGGAAACGCGTTCAATTTTTAGCTCGTAATCACTCTAGAAGGCACAGAATTTGTTGACAGAATTTGATGAAACTTGATGTGAATGTTCGTTATCACCCAATGATGAAAATCAGAAAAATTGAAAAATATTTAGTATGAGTTATTGCCCTTGTTCTGGAAAACGCTTTCGAATTTAGCTCTTAAACACTAAAAGGCATGATTCTTACTGGATTTTGACAAACCTTGGTTTCATTATTCAGTCCCGTGCTGAATATTGAATATTTGCCTTCTAGAGTTTTCAGGAGCTAAAAATTGATCAATATTATTCGGTATCGCCCTAAAGAGTTCAGAAAGATGTGTACTGTACTGCTAAATATTTTATTCAAAATCAAAGCTGCCAGTGGCCGTATATTACCTTGCCTGGCAAGCTATCTTTTGTAGAAATCTTCTGGATAATCCGTGGAAATGTGATTGTCAGCTAATCTGGTTGATAAGATGGTTCAAGTCTTTAAAGAATATCCACAGTCCGAGCTGCCATGAAAATCTGGTAAATGTTAGCTGGTTAGACATACAACTAGAGAATGTAAGATGTTTGATACAGAAAGGTAAATAAAGATTACTATAACGAAAAAAATTAATAATTGATGAAGAATGATTTCTAATTTAAACTTCTTGTAATTCTTCTTTTCAATAAAAACTGAATTTGTGTCAAAACATAACGCCTTTCAAAGGTTTACGAATCGACTAATTTGAATAAAACACTATAAAACCCATCCACCGAAAAATGTCAGTTTTATATCTGGTATGACCTAAATGAGAAACAAATTTCAAATACATTTGTGTGTGTTCATATCCATCCCAATTTAAGCTAACCAGTGTTCACATAAAACTGTGAGGATAGGCTCAGACTTCATTTGTGAAATAGTATTACATAGTTAAAATATACAGTAACTCAACTGCCAAAAAGACTGGTTAAACCAAGTCCACACAAAGGCGATATTATGTCCTTATTTAAGTAATTGAGGCTTTATGTCAGCTATGACTGCCTATAAGCAACCAGCAATATATAAATGAATGAAAAACTATAGATGGAAAATCTTATTTCTTCCATTAACAGGCATTAAATTCGACTCACAGAGGCGTCTCAGATTGCAGGAGAGAATATGTTAAGAATGATTTCCATTGGGAGGGGTCCGAAACTAATTTAGTCCACGGGCCCACACTCAGCTAGTGTAGATAGTTGTCTGTGGAAATGTTTGATACGATGTTTGGAACACTATTTTTTACAACGATATTCACACTTATTAAAACACAAAACCACTTTTAACTTTACATAAAAGTTGATAAGACACCACTGTTAATTAATTATATTGTTTTGTAGTTGACAATGGCAGATAGAATATGGCTCTCTTTCTGATAATGATTCACTCTTCAAGCGTGTTTGTTTTTGATTAAAGAGCTATTCATTACGAATTCTAATTGAGCCAGGAAGATGATTTAATGTATGATAGTTCGAACTAAATTTTTAGGCTTTTTTGTAATTCCATGCACAGATAATGATCAACACCATTTCTATACGAACTCATATACACGTTTTATATTAGCTTATTGCATTATAACAGAACGGAACAGAACAGAGCGGAAAAGAATGGAATAGACAAAAACAGTACAAAACGGAACAGAATTGTAAAAAGAAAAAGGAAATATCATGTTCAACAGGTTCATGTTATCTTATATGATATTTGAAAAAATAAACGAAGAAAAATGTACATGTCAGAAACTGTCTGAAAATAAAATGATTTTGACCTAAAGGCTTTCCGAAGCCCCACTTATTTAGATTTTATGTCACATCAATATGGCAGAGATTGAAGAATGTAGATGTAGGAAAGGAAAGCACGATTACATAATTACTGACGAAAATTATCAAATTATCTTTGTTGTTTGGAAAAAAATAAGTCAGACGAAGTAAAAACATAAACGTATCAAGTGGCTAAATCATTAACCGAATTCTAAAAATTGAAATGAAAGATGATATAAAGTATAAAGAGTATTGCAGATCTAATTTGGAGTTGAAGGTTGGCCTTTACATCAAGCTTGGAAGATTAAGCTAAGCTGAATCCATTCCCATAGAACGCTGCTAGTCAGCATTTAATCATTACTCAACAATATGAAAGGGTGTATCTTTTATGAAAATCTTTAGACGACATTAAGCCTGTTACGTTTAAATATCTAGACACCAATGTTCCACTGAGGGGGTACCAACAATGATTCATTTGTATTTTGATATAATTGCATCCCTACAGTTGAGCTAGATCCTTTCATGTCCAGCTCAAATCTTATATTAGTCTAAATATTTGCTTCACCAGCTTAATTTGTCAATCTTTTCACAGTGTCGTTGAAGTGTAGGGAAGCCAGATGTCCAGTGAGGTTGCCCAAATTTTCTAACCTAGTTTTTGGCAAAATATTTTCATTCTTTCTAGAACACATGATACTAATCCCCCCATCCCCTGATGGAGTCCACTATTATTCAGTTTCATTTATAGGTTGTGGATTCCCTACAGATTTTTGTTTTTGTTTTTAATTGAAATCGCAGCTCGATTGTATTTTCCTATAATAATATTTCATAATTCCTATCATTTGAGAATTGAAATCACTGCCCTATAACAATATTTTACATATATTTCAAAAATTGAAATCACTGCCAGAATTTCATTTCTTATAACAATATTTTACATATATTTAAAAAATTGAAATCACTGCCAGAATTTCATTTCTTATTTCATTACAACGGGTCTTAATTTGTTCTGGAAAGATATCTGAACTCCTTCTCTTTCATCCTATACGGTATTCATGCTTTTTTTTCAAACCTTGGAAAATTGAAGTTATCCAATCTGGTTTTAATACGTTTTGTTTTGTAGTAACCTGTAGAATAAGATAACAAAAGAAAAGACCAGACCTGTATTATTTAATCAAATTGGAGGTTATTTTGGATAATTATCATCTGTAGTTTAACTATGACCAAATTTAGAAACATCGATTGAAAGTGTCTATTATATGATAAATGTTAAAGTGAAACATGCTCTGCTTGTGTTTCTTGATGCCTCGGACTTACCACTAAAGTGATTATAGAATAATTGGGCCTGGGTTTCATATATAGATGCTTTAACTTTTATATCAATGACTTTAGCGTCTGTTAATTTTGAATTTGTCTTTTAGTGAAAATATAAATTTAAACACATTTTGTCTAGAATTATCTAATGCTTTCTCATAATAATGCTATTGAGGTTTTAGTCTAGAAGCTTCTAGACTTTAATCACATCCGGCAATAAGTAGGATATCTACTTGAAGAGGTGTCTCTGATAAATGATGTATAATTTACAGTTGAATTTGGTTTCTGTATATACAAAGGAAGGTGTATGCTATGTCAAAAGTAAAGAAAAATGTTAATGTTAGAGGCATTAGAAAACACATAAATTTCAATGATTTCTATCACCTCTTAATTCTATTTTGATGTAAAGATAGTGATTTTGATACCACGTGAGAAAGCAAGTAGACTAATAAATGTACTTAATGTACTCTTAATTCGTAGTGTTATGATGAAATGAATTAACTTCTCTTCAAAGTTCTGACCAGAAGTGATGTCTGTGACTTTAAAGATGACTTCTCTTATTTTAATTCATGAAAATGAAAATGCTGATACTTATAAGTAGACGCGTTCTAATGACTTGGAAAAATACCATTTTCTCTCACATGCCCATAATTAATTCATAAGTAGCTAAATTTAGACATTTTAAGTGGTGGTCTGTGTTGATCTGTCTTAATTTACATCTACAGACAACACTAAAAAGTGGATTCGTTTTTCCCTCTGAAAATGACGATATCTATTTCGTGTCATCAGCTTATGCCACAATGTAGTTGTTTTCTATTTTTCAAACTTTATTTCTCTCTTTATGGTCATGCCTTGCAATTAAAAACAACTCTTTTGGTTTTATTTGCATAACTTGTTAACATATACCACTGTATTTTCTACAGATTGTAGACCAGAGGAAAGATTTTGTAGAAAATGTCCACCATTTCAATACAGTAAAGATGGTAAAACATGTGGATGTATGGAAGGCTATGAGAGACTTGCAGGTTCTTCTCAGTGTTCTGGTATGTATATCATAATACATTGAAATATTATTAATAATTCGCAGGCATTCGCAGATAATTATCGAGTAATTTCAACATTTCCGAACTTGCTTCGCGTGTGTCTGCCTGCGTTTTGGAAATGGTGGCCACTATTTTTATTCGCAACCTAAGTTACTGCTGATTGCCATGGTGCTAGGGCCTCTGAGGAAAATACTGGTTGGTTTGTAGATGACAAGCTGGCTTATGTTTCTAGCAGATACTGAATGCTGATATCGCAGACTAGGTAGTTGCTGTAGGTTGTAAACGCAACTTGTAAATTCAAACGTAAATTTACATTCAGCACTTATAACCGAGATTAGAGTTTAGTACGCAATGCACACGTAACCAACGCGCGATAGCTTGAAAAGGTTACAAATGATAACGATTTCGGTTGCTTTTTAGTGCGTATACAAACACTATTATAAAAGCAACTTTTAAATGATACAGATTTCACCTGAACTAATGTGTTCACAAGCAAGTAAAGTATTATCCATGTAAG
>NW_008708133.1:2924820-2929582 GCF_000327385.1 Lottia gigantea | reverse complement strand
GTACAGGCCTAGGGTGGAACAGACACTTTATTTAGAAATTAGGCTTAAGGGTCTTGATATTGGGTTTTCTTCTGTTCTTATTCTGATCTGAAATTAGAAAAAATAACTCGCCCAATGGACGAGAAGTATAGTATCTGTTATGTACTGATTGTTTTTAGTTTACTATGAATAATATTATCATTTAAGTTCTTATTTTTTGAATATGCAACTATCATTTTCTGCTTATAGACATGGGGGAATTTCTCTTGAAGGCTCTTATAGTGGGCATGAACTATGTTGCTTGCTCGATTGCTGGTTGTATTAAACGGGACAACAAAGGGTGCTATGCCTACATTATGATGAATATTTAGTCCTATAGGTCTGACTGTATTCAATGTCTCAATCCAATGGGCTTCCCTAGATTGACGGAATTTGGTAGTTTCATCTTCGGGCAAGTCAATTTCTATACGCTCAATTGGGATTAGGGTGAGATCGTCTATTGAACGTCGGGGTTGAAATGATTAGAAACAGGCTTGTCTTTCTTTAATTTGATGTCTGACCTATGAGAATTAAAGCGATTTCGTAAATTATTCTTAGTTTCTCCTACATATTGTTTGGAGCATTTCTTGCATGAAATTAAATATATTACATTCGAATGTTCACATGTTAGATGTTCCTGGATCGGGTACCTTTTATTCGTAGAGTTGCTTACAAAATAATGAGTTTCTGATATAAAGGGACATGTTTTGCATCTACTGGACAAACATGGAGCACTTCTTAAACTTGGAGGTACTTCGGCATAAAGTCCCTTTTTAGCTGCTATCTGTGCTAAGGTGGAATTTTTTATGTTTCGTAAAAATCGTTTGGAGTACCCACGCTCTTTCAGTTTTGAGAAAACAATCGTACAGGCTTGGTTGAAATCAGAAGATCTTGTACAAATTCGATGAAATCGTAAAACTTGTGACTTAATTATACCTAAACTCACGTTTGCGGTTAGTTTGATAGAAGGATGGTGGTTGTTGAGAATTTCAAAGAATTCCCTAAACTGTTCGATAGAATAAGTCCAAACCATAAAAATGTCATCCAAAAAGCGTCCGTAAAAAAGTCTGTCAAATGGACAGAGGGGCAACACCTCACGTTCCCACTCTGCCATGAAAAGGTTTGCGTACGAAGGGGCGAATCGTTTGCCCATTGCTGTCCCTGAAGTTTGTAAATATGTTTTACCATTAAATGTGAAATCGTTTCGACTAAGACAAATCTCTAAAAGCTGTAGAATTGCATTGTCGGGTCTGTTTGGATCTGGGTTTCTATTAAAAGCTTTACGAACTGCCGTTAGACCAGTAGTGTTATCGATATTGGTATACATAGAAGAAACGTCGATAGAAATTAAAATAGCATTAGAGGGAACTCCAAGATTTTTTATTTTATTGACAAAATCGGTTGTGTCTTTAAGGTAGGCGCGATGTTGCCATGCTAGAGGTAGTAAGAAATGATCAATGTATTCTGACACTGCATGTGACTCACTACCACAGTCAGATATAATCGGGCGGCCTTTAGGGATTTTATCTGAGATAAATCCTTGGTTGGATTCTTATGGATTTTAGGCAAAGTGTACAAATGTTTCTCGCGACAATCAGGATTGGCAGACAGATAGTCATATTGTTTCTGTTTGAGATAACTAGTTTTGACTAAATCGGCAAGAATATTGTTAATCATGTTAGCAGTTTCTTTGAAAATTGGTTTCGGTAAAATGGCATAATGTTTAGGATTATTCAGTTGATTCTCTGCTTCTGAAACGTAATCCTCCCTATTCAGAATGACACAACATGAACCTTTGTCACTCTTTTTAATAACAATGCTATCGTCTTTCTTAAGTAAGTTTAACCTTCACGTTCCACTCGTGTGAGATTAGACTTTTCGTGTGTTATGGAAAGGTTCACTGTTTGGCTATTCATTCTCGCAAATGCTTTCAATATTTCAGGATGAATGGCGGCCTGAGGGGATGTCCACGTGGATTTAGGAATAAACATTGTTCTAGCACCACGTGGGGGGTGGTTTCGAAAAAAATATGTGCAGCTAAGATTTCGTTGAATTCAAGTTAGCTAACTTTTGTGTGGGAATAAATTTAAGTCCACGGTCTGAGATTGAATGCTGAAGGGGTGTGAGAATTTTGCGGCTCAAGTTAACTACAGTTTGGCCTAGCGGTGGCCTCTCAGTATATTTATCCTCAGTAATTAGTTTAAAGACTTACTCAATGCTTGAAGCTGGTGTATCCAAAACAAATAAATGCTGTTTGCTGTTTCTGGAGACCAATGAAGATTATCAACTGGTTCGAATTCTTCTTCGTAGGGTGGTAAGATTGTTGCGCTGTTTATACTGGACTCCATCATCATGTTGTTGAGAGTGCTGAGGTTCTGGTGTGCTTTCTTCGAGATTTTATTTGAAATGGGTATACATGTGAAGAGGATCTTGGAGTTTGGGAAGGTTTTGTTGGCTGTGGCGATTAATTTCTGGGCTTGGTTAAAGGAGGTCTTTGGTAGCTGATCACGGTTGTTGAGGCCTACATGAAGAATAATGGTAGTAGTTTTGGGATCCTGGTCGTATGATTCCAGGATTGACAGTATGTGATGGATTTGGGCACCGGGGTAAGAATGTATTTCAGTTTCTGAACTGGTTTTGGTAATTCGATTCAGGTTAGATGATCCAATTATTAAGGTAGATTTCTTTAGAGCAGGTAGCTTCCATAATGATTTGTCCTTGGTTTGGTGATAATACGGTTTGGTAGCGGATATAATGGTCGTCGACGGTGTGATTGTTACTGGTTTGGTAGTTGTTAGAATTGTAGCATTGGGAACGGACTGGGATCTGGTTCGAGGGGGAGAAGGTCTGGATACACGTCTCGACTTGGATGGAGACTGAGGGGTGGTTTGCTGGTCCAAAAACGCACAGAAGGAAGAAAGATTGGCGGATCCTGGATCACGTGGTGAAGATTCAGATGGTGTGGAAGGGAGGACGAGTCTGAAAGTGAAAAGAGAAGAGGAGTGCCCTCTCTACGAGAGCGTTTACCAATGTCTGCTGGACTAGGAGTAGGTGAACTTCGGTCTCGTTTAGGGGTTTGGTTCGGCAGCGTGGTGGCTCTAGATGGTGCAGGTGTAGTGTCCATTCAGTTTGTAGGGATATGGTTACTC
Source organism: Lottia gigantea (assembly GCF_000327385.1). Taxonomy (NCBI): domain Eukaryota; kingdom Metazoa; phylum Mollusca; class Gastropoda; family Lottiidae; genus Lottia; species Lottia gigantea. Next base: position 2,926,415 of record NW_008708133.1, on the reverse strand, counting down.
TGGTTTTTGTTTCGTTGATTGTTTGGTAGAATTTGGTGATTACAGCTTGAGTGAGACGTTTCCCATAGGAGCGACGGGCCCAGGACAGGGCATGAGAAACGATGCGGTCGACGGCAGGTGATGATAAAGACTTGGTACGAATGGTGGTCAGCTTCTCTTGAAGTGTGGTTTGGTAATGGTCGATCAGGACCTGCGTAACCTTAGAGAGCCATGTCCGATTGAGTTATCTAATATTCGCGTCAACAGCTGATGTTTTCATTGCTGGACGGATAAATCTATCCAACTCAGAGACTTTGCGTTTGAAGGTAAACGCTGGTTGGCCTTGCTGTTGAAGGGTAAGGATTGCCAATGATGGAGGCACTGCAAAACTTGGAAGAACACCTTCACAAAGGGTTCTTCCTCCTTATGAGTGGGGACTGGTTGGCGTCGGTGGGCTGGTAGTCGTTTCTGTTGTTGGTCAGGTCGATGGTTACCTCTTGATTGGTAGGCTGTGTTGCAGGTAGGTCGGCGATGGGGTGGGATATAGCTGGATGGGTTTGTTGGTGGTCGGAGATTAGTAGGTGGTAGAGGTTGATGGAAGACAGGGCCGTTGTAGGGTACGTGATATTGGTTTGGTTGACGATTAGTGTTTCTATGTCTGGCTTCTTGCCAGTGGTTGTTGTAGTTGGGAGGCATAATGAAAATAACTTAAGGTTAGAAAGGGAATGTACAGCGGGTGTAACAGGAGGAAACTGTATATGCTAGCGTGAAAATGTGGGGATCAAATTACGCAAATAAGTCAAACTGGGTTTGGGGATATATAAAGTAAGATGAAAGTTATGATGAAAAATGCAAAAATATATATTTAGGTGATAAATAACTCTAACAATGATGTGAAAAATTATAACAAGTAAAACAAAAACTTACGCAATTGACACGAACCGGTTTTCGAAATATTATCCTTTTTCAACTGCCGAGGACGCCCATTTGAAGCCTGGAAACACGATTTTCTGAAGCCTCTAGAAAGTTTTAGAGACCTTGACTCCCTGAAAACGATTTCGTGACATTTCCTGCCGAAATTATGGTTTATTTGTATGGGGACTGTGGGCCAACCACAAGAAAATGTGAGAATTAGACGCCTAGAAACGCACATTCCTGACATTTCCCACCGAATTTAAGGTTCAAGATTATAAGTATTTGGTCTGATGGATCTTGCCTTGAAAATTGTGAGGATTGGACGCCTGGAAACGCGATTTCCTGACTTTTCCCAGCGAATTTAAGGTTCTAGATAATTAGTATACGGTCTGTGGTATGCCGCTTAGAAAATTTTAGACACCCGGAAATGCGATTTCCTGTCATTTCCTGACGAAATTAAGGTTCCTGACTTTTCCCAGCGAATTTAAGGTTAAAGATTATTGTTATAGGTTTCGTAGTATGCCGCTTATAAAATTTTAAGGATTAGACACCCGGAAACGCGATTTCCTGTCATTTCCTGACGAAATTAAGGTTCCTGACTTTTCCCAGCGAATTTAAGGTTAAAGATTATTGTTATAGGTTTCGTAGTATGCCGCTTATAGAATTTTAAGGATTAGACACCCGGAAACGCGATTTCCTGT
>NW_008708133.1:2901424-2922784 GCF_000327385.1 Lottia gigantea | reverse complement strand
GTGACAAATTTGTAGATGTTGTCGTTACATCCAAATTGATAGACGTGAAAGCTACCAATTCAAATTCAAATCATCTGATTCATCTCAGGATAATTATAGGAAATAATGTTTTCAGCTCACATTCTGTCACATACCAAGTAATTTTGTGTGTTTATAGTGTATCTCGAGCTACATAATTCTTTCTGATATCAACGACCAAACAAATTGATAAATCTGTTCTCATTTTAATTTCCATTGTGCGTTAAATATTTGTTGAAGAAAAACATGAATTATTGAGTCTTGGCAAACTGAGTAATGATTCTATAATATTCTCCAAGACAAGATGACATTCCTTGTTACCAAGATTAAATTTTCTAATCTCAGCATGACAAATTGTCGAAAGTTATATATTATTTCGTTTAATTGCATTATTGTTCAATATATCCCTTTAAATGTTTTATAGGGTCAATACTCAGTTTGTGGTTATATTCCAGCGAACGTAACATTTCACATGTAAGGTCGAAAGCCATATATGGAACGCCAAAACTGACAATTGCTTTTTGACCTCCCCGTTGCCTGTAGCTGTGTTACATGATTTGTACACGCCCAGAAATTTAGCGTCTGTATCAGTGATATTTTTTAAAAAATCATTAGATGAAAAGTGTTTTCAGTGTTGGAAACTATTGCTTACTACCATGTTTACAAGGAGAATGATTTTGCTATGGTATAAATTGATTTCCAACAGATCATACCCTAACTAACAATCGATGTTACTTAATTGTTCTCCTCGGCCTGTATTTTCGTACTTTTATAACCTTTCTCACCCAATTAAGTGGTTGAGACGAATTTTGATTAATATATATCTAGAACAAGAAGTTTACTAGGAGTTCTTGTAACGTACTGATGTCATATCCGTTGGAAATTAATTTAAATTTTACTAATACGGAAAGAATAAGGGTGATTCTCGAGGGAAATTATGGTTTCATCAGTCCAGTGATTTGAATATTTCTTTCTTCATATCATTAATTAATAATGTCATTCAAACATATTTTATCCATAAAATGTTTTTGATTAACAAACTTCTATACTTTCTTTGTTCCGAATAACTTCACACAGCCGATATAAGTGGTCGGAAACTAAAAGGTTTTTATTGATTAGAATAAAGGCACGAAGTCCTCCTAATTTATCTAAAGAGTTTTATAAAATTGTAGTAATATTCGCTAGTTCTTGCGCTCTTTACAAAAAAAAAGTTAAGAAATGAATGACAATCTAACGACTATTATACGATTAAATATTTCAACATATATGTAACCGATTGACATTCCAATTAAACTAAGAGAAATCTTCCAAATTTTCATATCCTATTCTGTGAAATAAGGCTGTTGTAAGATGAAGGGTCATTTTGCATATTTTTTATCCGTATGTAATATAATCATTTATTTTCAGATTCAACAGCCTTACCAATTTCAACATTCAAACAGACACCTTTAATAAATGAAGATCTACATTTCGATGGTAAATAATATTTCATTATTTATATCTGATCCCTGAAACCTATCCATAAATGATTCCGAGCAGTCTCGTATAGTACACTGCTGTAGTTGTACCTCAGGGTCTGTATATTTATTACATTGACGAAAACTGCCAAAGATCGAGGAAGGAAATCAAGTTTGTCCACATTCATCAAATTAAAGTATTGAAAGGTATCTTTCTATAATCCCAAAGGGAGAAATGTAATTTAATTATTTCCCTAAAAATGATATTTCAGACATAATTTTCTTCAATTACTGTGAATTTAGTTTTGAATAATAACAGTCCATCTTCATTGTATTTTAATACCCCCCGCATGTCTACATCTTTCCATATAACAAATTGTACTTCAATTAAGATTTCAATTCTGCTAGCTGATAATAACAAAAATGTTCTGTAAATTTAAAAATTCCTGAATTGAGAGAAGATAATATCTATTCTTCATATTGTCCCATACACGATTGATCTGTACCACCATCTTCACTCTCAGAAAAAGTAATTGGCAGATAGAAGTAATTTTAATACTTATCTACAGGTCCCGTTATTATTGGTGCAGCAAGTTCTTTCTGTACAGTGATATTGATAATGGTTGTGGCCTTTTATATAAGACGATATGGTAATCATAGATTTAGTAGAAGAAACGCATTTAAGGTATTGGACTAGGTTAATTACTACATATCTAACCATTGATATCTTAAACATATCAATCCAATATAATTTACTGGTTGTCAGATAATAAAAATCCACACAAGCAAGACAATTCCGTTAATCAAAATCTCGTCCAAAGGATTGCAAAATCGAGAATAAAAGTTACTAGAAGTGGACTCCTTCAAAGAGAATTCTGCGGTTTGGGTCCTTGACCTTGTGGCCCTTTTCCCCTTATCTCCTGGTAGAACACAAAGTTCCGATAAAAGCTTTATTGTGAATAGCAGTGGCGGAGCTAAAGGGGGGTATGGGGGTAAACCTGGCTCCGCCACTGGTGAATAGGGGTAGAATCAAATTATGTTGAGATAGATTTAAACAATCATCAGCGTATTATTAAGTAAGTTTAGGAATACATGTAGTAGTATCTAAGAGTGGACGGGTCAATTAGCTATATACAATTGTATGTATCTATGTATTTTCTTATTTAAGGATGTGGGAAGCGAGAAGATTACTCTATCGTCGTCAGATTGGTTAGATGGTTTTGCTATAGGTCGAGATGGAAAGTATTCGGCAAGAGACATTCCTATTAAAAAGTTAAAGATAGGTCGAGCCTTGGGTAAAGGTGCTTTCGGGGTGGTAAATGAGGCATATGCGTATGGTGGGACTAGTTTTGATAATAAAACATTCAAAGTTGCTGTTAAAAGAATAAAAGGTAAATATCTTATCCAATTCCATTCCAAACTCAGATCACTGTACCAGACCTTATAGTTGCACCCTTTCACAGCAATAGAACAATATGTGATATCTATACCTTTGTTTTTGTTTAAAGAAGGACGTAAAACTCCATTCATATCATTTCATGTGTTTTTGTTTAACCTTTGCTCGTGAGTTCAATAGTTGTATAGTAAAATCATATTTACATTCGATGCTATTGCAATACCGTAGTGTATCATTGTATATCTGTTTAAATTCGCTATTGTTACTAATTTGTATTCATTAATAAATCGTAATTGTATGGATAAATGAAATCAATTAACTAATTATCTATTGGGTTTCTTTCCAGATACAGCTTCTGGTGATGAAATAAATTCTTTAAAACAGGAACTTGAGCAAATGAAATTGATTGGTTCTCATGCAAATATCATAAGTTTGTATGGTTTCTGTAAATTTAGAGGTAATCAAAATCTTTAAAGTACTCTTTCTATTTATTCCAAGTCAATGGAATTTTACTCGTTCTTTCATATAATTGTTCATGGTGGCAAGAAACCTTTTATTCATTTCCATGATACTTCTTGCATTTTAATTAACAAAGATAGGAAGAAATAGGAAATTGACAATAGCTTTCCCACATTCATCGAGTTGAGTTACCTAATAAATTTGAAATCAGAAACGATCTCTTTTAGGTTGTTTTTAGATCAATTTGTCATTAAGTTCCTCTCGATGCTTTTTTATTATATAGGAAAAGGTTCGTATCAGATTGTATCCACAACTTGTATCCATAACTTGTATGGATGGGGTTCAGATGTTTGGTTGGTATACAGGGTGTTTCGAAATTAGAGTCCGATCCCTAACAGCATTAACTAAAGTAGACATAGACAAATACTGAAGTGTTGCAGAACAAGTTTCTCTCTCACTCTTTCTGACCTACATCTGCCTATTCCACAGTCTTCATTCTTTAGGTAGCAAATCGACAAAAGCTGACGGTAGTACATGCACACTGAGGCCACACAGAACCCTGAATAAATACCTGTTCTGAAACACTTCAGATCTATTTTAGGCGGGGGGTGGGGGACTCTGTAAAATCCAAACCGAACAACCGCACCAAGTAGTAGTAGCCAACAGGTTGGCGTTTTTGAACCTCAGGTTCCAATTTCAGGAATTTTGGCGATGCCGGTTACTGAATTGGTATGAATTCTTACCATCCAACGACACCCATTGTATATTCTAATTATAATAATATGTATGTTATTTTTGTAAGAAGCAGTTTATAATATAAATTTGTCGTTCCTAAAATTCGTTTCCTGTAATAAGAGGTACTTCACAATTTAACTTCCTGGTTACGAGGGCTTATATCAGCTGTGTATCAATTTTAATTGCGGTTATCTAGAGAATAAGATACTATCTCAGTTTAAGACTGTCTGAGTACCTCACATCAATATCTGTCAAGACAATAGTATTAGATTACCACAAGTATTTTTGAAATGTTAGTTGAATTGATAACTTAGTCTGCTCCTAAAAGCATACACATCCTAACTTCATAGGTATGAATAAACTAAAACCGAGTCGATCGAATCAAAATAACTGAATCAATATTCAACAACATTAAATATTAAGATCTGTACAGAAAAAATATGTTTACGATACATTTCATCGTAAAATATCGCAAGAAAATAGACATTATAAACACCAAACAAAGGAGTTATTAGATATTACAACACTATATCTCTTAATATTAATACTAGATATTTCAATATTATATCTCTTCATATTGATACTAGATATTTCAATACTATATTTCTTCACCTTGATACTAGAATACTGTATCTCTTCATATTGATACTAGATACTACAATTCTGTGTCTCTTAATATTGATACTAGATATTTCAATACTATATCTCTTAACATTGATACCAGATACAACTGTACTATATCTCTTCACATTGATACTAGAATACTGTATCTCTTCATATTGATACTAGATATTTCAATACTATATTTCTTCACCTTGATACTAGAATACTGTATCTCTTCATATTGATACTACATACTACAATTCTGTGTCTCTTAATATTGATACTAGATATTTCAATACTATATCTCTTAACATTGATACCAGATACAACTGTACTATATCTCTTAACATTGATACTAGATATTATAGTACTTTATCTCTTAACATTGATACCAGATACAACTGTACTATATCTCTTAACATTGATACTAGATATTATAGTACTTTATCTCTTAACATTGATGCTAGATATTTCAATACTATATCTCTTTACATTGATTCTAGATATTACAATACTATATCTCTTAACATTGATACCAGATATTACAATACTATATCTATTAGACATTGATGCTAGATATTGCAATACTATATCTCTTCACATTGATACTAGATATTACAATACTATATCTCTTAACATTGATACCAGATATTACAATACTTTATCTCTTAACATTGATACCAGATATTACAATACTATATCTCTTAACATTGATACCCGATACAACTGTACTATATCTCTTAACATTGATACTAGATATTACAATACTATATCTCTTAACATTGATACTAGATAATGCAATACTTTATCTCCTAACTTTGATTTGTATATCTCTTAATATTGATACTGGATATTACAATACTATATCTCTTAACATTGATACTAAATATTCCAGTACTGTATCTCTTAATATTAATACTAAATACTACAGTACTGAATCTGTTCACATTGATACCGAATACTGCAGTACTGTATCTCCTTACTTTAATACCAGATAGTATCTTTGATACTAAATATAACCATATTTCTTACAAAAAAATCATTGATAAGGTTACATAACCCTTTCATTAATGAACAAATTATAATCGACGACCAATATTTTTCTTACAAAGCTCTATATAATTACAACAAGTTTTCTCCTCAGTTTGGGTTGAACAAGAGATTACGGTGCCAATATCAAATCACTAGACATGATAATTTCAGTAGGCTATATATTTTTTTATTGCGAGGAAAAGCTTTCATGAGATAAAAAATGTCTTAACAACGCAATGGAAAATCAGTCTAACCTGAACTAAATTAACATTGTAACGTGTACATTATTGCTTCTTGTTCTATTGTACTTCATGGAAGTCACCAAGTACGTTCAAGTCAACATTTATTGTTGATGCGTATTTACGTTAGTAAAGTAGACCTTTAACAGCACAAGGTTTGGCTCTATGGCCAACACAATTTTTAAGAATATGACCAAAAATGGTTATCTCTGATAGGTGGCTAAAATAGTCAGCTTAATGAATCTATCCTCTTTGTCGGACGAAATGCGAAAACAATTTGGTTTTCAGTAACTTTTGTTTCATGTTAATTTGACGCTGGAACATTATGTATTACCAAATTTCTGGATAATCGTAATTTAAAACTTATATAAAGCCATACTTAATGATAATGAATGGAAAGGTCGGAATTAATGATAACGTGTCATAAGATAAGTCAATATAGTACTTGTTGTCTGAAGGTTCAAATCTATCTTAATCCAATAAAGATAGTTATTTTTAGTTAATGTGTGAAAGTTTATGGGATGAAGACTTTAATTGTATATTATGTTCAGTATAATGTGTCAGTATTAAGACATTATTATTGCAAATCTATCTTCCACAAAATGGTTATGGTGTCATCATCTTGTAGATAAGCCTTTTGTTCCAATTTAATGATGATTATATATAGCATCTAGAGTTTTGCACTTAATCAAATTAAATAGAGTTTTAAATGGAGAGTTTGTAAAGACATTGGTATTTACCTACTATTTTCTGTAGGACTGTAAAGAGAATTTAATAAATTGTTGTATGCGTACCGGGGACACTGATAGCATCAATTTGTACCAATTTTCAATCAGTGGCTGCGTCAGCCTTCCGTGACTGGGGGTACAAATAGGGGGCAGACTGATTCAATGGGGGGACAACTGCTCAAACTGAATTCAAATTTTGGCTAATCTGTGGTGGTGTCATAGTCGCAAGCCTTTCATAAAGCGTCTTAAAGGGTTCTCTCGAGAAAGTTTCAGAAAAAATGAATTGATTTTGTGCATTGTTGAAAATAAAGTGGGGGTACAATTGGGGGTGATTTATGACGTCACCCTAGCGAAATTTGCGTCTCTTAAGACCTTTGTGGGGTGATGTCATAAAACACTCATAGTTTAAGTAAAATTGCTGGAACCACAGACGTCTGGTTGAAAACTGCAATGGCCTAAATTGATGCTATCATTGTCCTCGATACACATACAAAATTTAGAAAGCTTCTTTACAATATTATTTAGATAAACTGGTTCTTAGATTATTGTCAAATTCAAATCTCTGATCTGCACACACTGTCGTCAATCATCTTGACGAAACATCACAGTTTTCTGTGATTGGTCTTAAATGATAAAAACAATCATTGCTCAAAGTTGGCATGCAACACAATGTTAGAAGCTAAACATCCGATTTAAACAAAATTAAAATAAAATAGAAATGTTTTAGATTCAAATACCGATTCTTTCGATGGTTTTAATTGTCACTGTCTAAGATAAGATTAGACCGGAATGATTCTGGAAAAGAATTAGCCTACAATGCTAAGATTTCTATTCAATAATGCCCCAGAGACAAGTTACACCACAATTTTCCTGATTTTGTTTGACAATATCTCTATCAGGAAACAACTCTACTACGTAGAATACAGATACGTACTTCGATGATCTCACCTTTTTAAACGCCCACATAGTAACGCAGACGTATTTCCGAAATTGACCATATTGTTTATTGTAACGGTTTTTGAGTTATTTCTTGGCTTGTAGACATATACTTTAGTGACTTCTTATTTTCATTTTATCTTTTTGCTATTTGGTATGCACTTTTGATCATATTATCTTGATTTTGATTGATTATCTAATTGGAAATTAATTAAGGAATGACCTGAACATTTTTTCAGTTTATCGATGTATAAACAGAAAAAACCTGTGTACACTTATGTATAAACCGCTACGCGGTTCAAGTCATTCCTTATAATTAAATCAACTCGAATACGTGTTTAAATATTTATCTAAAATAGCAACAAACTAGGGCACAAAAGTGGCGCATAAATACCAAAAATTTTAACACAACAATAATGAACTGATACTAACAATAGAGACGTCGTAGAGAACAGCCAATCAGCAATAAGTAAGTCACCTTTTATAGTCTACTGTCTAGGCCTACTGCTTGAAAGTTGACGGAGAGGCCACATTTAATGTTCAATTATTGAAAGCCAAGGCTCGAAATAAGTTCAAAATTCACGATTTTGTTGATATTAAGAATATGCACATTCGAGGGAATTTGGAAAATAACGTAATCATTCAGTGAAGTGTAGATTCGGCTCTGGTGACGTTCGAAGGAAAGACATCGACGCTGTGTCGTGGCCACGTCAATCAAACTCAATGATAAAAATAGTCCGTTAAGGGGTGCAGCTTATATTTACATTCCGTTTACACAGATATAAACCGAATTCACGTGACCGCTGTTATCCAATCAAATTTCGTGATACCGTGTAAACGGAATCGTGATTTAATTATTGACCTTTTATATGGTGGACTCGAGAAAGTATTAATGTTTTACACCATGAATTGCGTGAAACCTATGTATGTTTGTGTATATTGATAATATCTTGGAAATTTATAACATAGAAAGTAAATGGTTGGTTTAATTTTATATGAAACAGTATGTCGTAATGAGTAGATGCTACTCTCAACAATACGATCAAATACATCATAAGTCGCATGGAATGGTTTTGATGTATTTGTGTTACTTTTAGCAAGTTCTTTGATATGAGAAATTATATCTTCTTAATTAAATACATTGTTTGTTATGATTTCTGTCGTAGTAGCATTTCATCTAGCCTGGGAAACTTCCAGCTGTTCAAACACTTCTTATCACTTTCAATAAAAAAGAATGAAATAGTATAAGTAATTGTTTTATTGGGAAACATCGTCTATTGAATGTCTGGTGACAATAAATTCATCGAAGAAAAGTCGTTGCCGGGAGGACATCAGGCTAGACTAACATTTCCAAGTTTACTTCTATCAAAAGGAGACAAAACCTATGTAAGTGTAAAGAGCACTTCTAATTAAAATAATAATTGCTTTTAAAGGACAGGTTTACAAAACAAAAATAATTTTTAGTTAGGAATTAAAAGGATATATTCATTCACTTTAACAGTACTTTGATGAGACAATATACTATATAGTTGTAATTACGTTGGTTTACTCTACAACTAAAAGAATCTAGAAGTAAAAACTGACAAACATGATATTATACTAACATCAAATAAATAATTCCACGTCTTCCAACTTCGTCCATCCTCTTTCATTTAGTGTTAACAAACTCTCTTCTCTTCAGTTGGTCAGTGAAATGTACATAATTGGTAATATGGTCTTTGAAAGTACCATCATTATTAAAGAACTCTTTACGTAAACAATCGAGTTTCTGTTGATCTGATTCTATGGCACCTAAGTTTGCGGAGAGCTTCAGAGCGCTCACATTCTTTATAAATCTCTTTTTTTTTGCTTTCGGTTATTAAAACATTATCAACTTTTGATTATATATATTTTCCATAAGTTTGAACTAATTTAGTAGCATTGCAACGAAGTAACTCACAGACTGTTGTATGTAAAGTTGTTCTTTATTACCAGATCGACGCCTGGCAATTTTTTCACAATTCCACACGATTGGTAATTTGCATCGATAATTGCCTTCGGATGTGCATTTTCAATTAGTCGACCTTACTACAATACTGCAATTTGACATATCTGCGCTTTCTCGAGTTACCATTTTTACTTGTTTTGTATGAAATTCCAAGTAATAGGCCTACTGATAATTTAAACCTCGATTTTTTACATGCCTGGACTCATTTATAATTCGTACAACTGCGCACGATGTTAACAATCAATATGTTTTACCACAGTTTGATATATTTGGACTATCCTATATTACAACTCAGCTTTAATACAAGAAGTATTCCTAGTATTTCTGAAGACTATTGACTTATATTCAAGACCCACAAATACACCCGAAAATGGCGAATCTGTCCCTTTAGTGTAGAGCTCCCCAAATTTTATATTATTTTTTTGTTATTATATTATCTATATTTTTATATTTCTAATATTTATAATTCCAAATTGACACTATTTTCCTAGCTTCTTTATTTATTGACAACTATATTTTCGACAATTATTTATAATATTAAATTGGATATTGCAGAGCCGGGAGTAATATTTGATTAATTCAAACAGATACTTTTTACTGATGACCGAATTCCTTTATTAGCTTAGTGATATTCAGAAGGATGTGATGATAGAATCAATCAATTTATATAGGGCGCTGATATAGATTTTAAAAGATTTGTTCAAAATGTTGCTGAGATTAAAATTTGTTGCTGATTTTTAAATTTTTTTTAAAATATGATTTTGCTTTTCTTTCAGATAATATATTTATTTCAAAATTTTTACGACAATTATCTTCCTTCACAAATTGTGTCAATTTGTGTAGGAAAATCTTTTTGAACGATTGATTTAAATAACGATTTCGTTTCTATCTGAAGGCCTATAATACTTCGAGTTTCTGTATGGTGTTGCAGATCGGGAAATGAAAAAGAGCCTTGAATGTAGCACGTCAAAGTGATCTGCTATTGGATTTTTTGTTATATTTGTATTAAATCATTCAACCTATATGAGTTGTGGGAAATACATATTCTTACAATAGTTTATTTATTGCAGGTCAAAGCATGATAATAATGGAATTGGCCGAGTTAGGAGACCTATTGACCTATCTAAAAGAAAAATGCTCAAATAGTCATAATTACGTCAGTGTTTCTGCTGATGGAAATATTTCTGAAGAAGAAACGAAACAAATCACAGAAGATGGAGAATTAATGTCGTTTGCTTGGCAGGTTGCTAAGGGAATGAGTCATATGGAGAGTCTGAAGGTAATATATTAGAAAAACCTTTGGTCTGATATAAATCTACTACACTTGTGGGGCTCTTTAATACGGTGGCACTCATACGACATAAATTATTTCACTTTTAATTTTGAATTAAAAACATTAATTTTCACCTAAGTGATAATTAATTTTGAATTAAAAACTTTAATTTTCACCTAGGTGATAATTATTTTCACCTAGGTGAAAATTAGGTGACATTTCCTGTAATTTTGAATTAAAAACTGTAATTTTCACCTTGGTGATAATTATTTTCACCTAGGTGAAAGTTGGGTGATAATTCCTGACATTTTTAATTTAAGACTTTAATTCAACGAATCTTGTAAAAAATGTTTTTTAATTTAAAATTCTTCAATTATTTTAATTCAAAATTAATTTTCACCAAGTAAAAAAAAAGTTTTTAATTCAAAATAAAAAGTGGAAAATTTCGTATGTGAGCCACCGTACTTTAACTACAAAGAGAATCTCGACACCATCGTTATAATTTAGTTAAGATATATATTGTGTATATTTTAGTGTATACATCGCGATTTAGCAGCCAGAAATGTTTTGTTAGCAACGGGTCCAGTAGCTAAAATATCAGATTTTGGTTTATCACGAGATGTCTATGAAAATGGTTACTATTTAAAAGAAACTAAGGTAAATGTTGTAAATGTTACCCTGGCGTTTCGACGATTGTTCGGTCACCTTGAAATTAGCTGTTTGATCCCGGATTTCGGAATTTTTGCCTTTTGTTTTTTACCCGTTTCAATATTGCATGCGAGGTTGCCGTACCATAACCGAATGCTATCTTCTCATTAAAAGCATTTCAACTTATATTTTATAATATCATTTGGGGATTTATTAAAGGCCCTGGAGATCATTTTGAATAGTGAAAAGAGTAACTGGGTTGGTTTCTTTATAGGGTCGACTTCCATTTAAATGGTTGAGCCCAGAAGCCTTGTTGTGGGGTCAGTTCAGTAGTAAAGGTGACGTGTGGTCGTATGGTATGCTGTTATGGGAAATAACTACACTTGGTGCCTCACCATACCCTGGAATTCCTGCTGAAAATATGGCCGATCTCCATCGGTCGGGATATAGAATGCCTAGACCACCTAATTGTCCAAAAGATTTGTAAGTAAACGGTGAAGGTACTGGATGACATCAAACTTGTGATATTGGATGAATAGGTCGTATTACTCATGACTAGATATGTGGAAACCCTATGTAGTTGCCTTTATAACTAAAAGACCGAAGAAATTACCTTAGCAGCGCCATTCTTCTCTCGATCTGAATACATACACTTCCGAGGACTTCAAGGTGAAAATGGGTTATTGGCAAAACCTATTCTCAACACTAGCTAAGAGTGATCGCTGATTCATGTACAACCAACCACAGCACAACGTTGACCGTCCACCACCCTAGAGTACTTTCAGAATGTGTTACATATACACACAATTGGCAGCTCAACACCACCAAAGAGTTATCTTTGGCACGTTTTTGATCGTGGGAACGCTGGGATGTAGCACTGTATTATTATTTCATTTCAGATATGACATAATGCGAGGTTGTTGGAATGAAGATCCGAGAAAAAGACCAACATTTTTAAAATTATGTGAATTGATGGAAAATTTATTATTGGGAGCTGTAAAGCTAGTATGTCGCTACTTATTTTGTTTAAATGTTGTTTGTATGTGTATTTACTTTTTTTAGTTTAAATTTCATATTGTATTCAATTAAAGTTGCTGTGGAGTTCAAATCAAATATTTGAACTATAGATCATAGCTTGTTCGTAATATATAAACAAAAAGTTCACCCAATATTAGTACATTATCTACAAACAAAATGATTTTAAAAAATCTAAAATAATTTAAGCCACTCCACACAGCCATTTTAAGCTTATTCTTACTATCTTATATTTTCTGTTTTTTATACCAATTCTGATTTATATGCAGATTCTGATATTTATTTTGGTGGTTCATCGCCACTCTGGATAAAACTCGGCTATTGATTGGTTAAAAAAAAGTTTTTATCTACCTAGAAATTGTGGTGCCTACTAGTTTTCACATACCATGCATAGCAAATAATTTCAGTCACTCAATGTACATTCAACCAGAAAATGTATAACTGGGGGATTTTGCTGAACTATCTATCCAACCATATAACTATAACTATATAATATATAACATTATTTAGTATTTTTTTGTTACTTTGTAGCGCCATTTGGTTGAAATTCATTTTAACAATACTGTGATTCTCTGTATATGGTTTCATTTTGTCAGTAACTAAATTATGGCATACGAAAATATCATGTCCAATTATATCTAGCAGATAGCAACACGATAAAAGTCAATATCTTTTCATTTCAAGAGCAGTAATATCCGGTTGCTTTTTATGCGTTAGTCCTTGAAAGCTGGAAAGTGTGAAAATAATCTGCTCAATATGTTTGTCTCGGGCCATTGTATTTAAATGAACAAAGTTCTCTCATATCATTTGAAGAAAAAAATCACACAAAAAAATCAAATTAAAGGTATTTTTTTTTTCAGAAATCAGTCTCTTGCCTCCCATATTGATTTCATGAGAAGTTCTATTTTACCTTCTTATTTCGTTATTAGTAAACTACGTCGTCTAATCTAATCCTTAATTTATACAAAACTTTACCAAAGGATTAACATTCACATGTATCTGTCTTCTGAACGCCAGTTTTATCGATGTTCTTTATGTCATGGGCTTATGTTACATTGCTACAAGATATCTTGTTAGAAGGCATAACTCTACTTTAACACTCATGATTTCGGACCGCAAAGCCACCATTAGAAATATTGTTTAGGCCTCTTTTATATCAGTTTGTAATGAATGTATCCTCTTATCCAAATCACTATATTTTTTTATTTTTCAGAATTATCTAGAAATTCGACCAAATCCTATTTACAACAACGAAATAAATGACAGTGACAGCTACAATGATGCTGTTCTTACAACGCTTTCTACACAAGAATCTGAACCGTGCCTTCAAAAATTTAATGAACATCCATATGAACATTCTTCTGGATACATGAGCTCTGGATTATATTCTTGAATTATTATTTTGGAGAAGCAAAGTAAGCAATATAAGTCTAATAAAATAGTATTGATGTTTACAATGTCAAGCCTTTCAACTGTTTAATTTATTTTTTGATAACATAGAAGTGAATGTGTTTAACGATCTTGACAAAATAGTGTGTTTGACAATTTAATCTTATTTAACAAGAGAAATAATTGTGATAATTGTTGCTTTTGAAAACCATGACGAGTTATAAAACATATTTTTATTTCTGTGGATGTCGCCATCATGTCGTTGTACATGGATGATCATAGTTACCGAGAACTGTAAACTTTGCTTGGGACCGTATTAGTTTTCTGTGGTCACACTGTGATACTGTAGGGAAAACTCTGAATGCTTATAGGCTGTAACAAGATCTGTTCGTATGAAGCTGAATACATTTCTTATCTTAAGGCGCAATTCCAACAAGAATGGAATATTCAAGATAGTCTTTCTAGTCACAAATTGTCTCACATCCGAAAATATTACAAATTTTTACTTTAAATGATACGCTGACATGGTATATAGTAAGAAAGTATGAAAGCCAATGTGTTATGACGAATAAGGTGAATGACTACCGTTGAATATTTTTATTGTTTCCGAATCCATCTAATAATAGTTCGCCCATCATTGACAACAAACAATTCCACACAGTTTTGTTAAAATCAGTCGTAGAATCGTGCCAACTTTAGTGCTAATATTCAAATATATGATACATGGGTAATAAGTCAATTTAAACATTCCTGTTATTTGTCACGATTGGTAAAAGTGCTGAAAGACGATTCCAATACATTCCACTGTTGTTGGGAAACTGGAATATTTTAATTATTGTAATGAGGACTATATTGCTGTAACCCCTGTTCTGTTATTCGTGTACGACTATTTCCCATTGGGTTCATCCCTTGTTAATGACAAAATCATTTACCATGAATCGCCAATACCTTGAGAATTGATAAATGTAATTTGTGGACAGATCATATCAGGCGAAAACAAAATCTAGACGTCTCATATTGGGGGTTACCATCTGTGGCTAACGCTTGTCACGACCATCTTCAGACAATTTTCTACCATTTATCGTAATGAAACATAATCCCAACCTTATATGAATCATTTCATTGACTATCTTCCCTTCACATAAGACCTGTTCCTCTTCATACTAATCTAACTATTGTTCAATAAAAATACTAAAAAAACCATCGTTTTAATGTATCTACTGCCAGTTGGTGGGTTTCAGGGCAGAATGTTATCTATTTTGTAAAGAAAATGATGCTGTAAAATTACTGTGTTGCTATTTTCATTACTTATATATGTTTAAATCACCAATATAACTAGTTATAAGTCATTAACCATGCTTTTTTCACTTTGGATTTTACTCGACAGGTAATCATAGCTGACCATAATATTGACCGATATATATTTACTGCCAAATCAATCGGAAGTAGATACATTGAAACGATGGGTGAAACTCATATATGGACTCACTCCACTAATTCATTTGACATCTCTTCCCATGTTAAAACACAAAATTCAACCTTCTACAACTTTTTCCAGAAATCTTGTTGAAAGCTTTCAAATATGTCGAATGAAAGCCTGACCAATCCTCAATGTCTCCTAAAAAAATTCATTATATGATGACCATGAAAATTTTAAAGATAATGCAATTTCAGAAATCAAATTCCAAATCTAGAACAAAAATTATCCATAAATAGGCATGCAAAAACCCCAAAAGGGAGAGATAAAGAAGAGTCCATAGTGAGAGTCGACTATTGATAGAAACAGATGTCTGTGTTACCACCCTTTAGGTTGTCTAAACAAAAAATCAATTCCATCTCTAATGTTTCTTCCCTTGATCTGTGAGCCTTCCTCTCATTTCAACATCTTTCATGTCATGAACTACCAAAACGGTGTCTATACCTTTCAATATCCCCTTTACTTGTACTTGATTGATCTAGACAAGTTAAAGAGCTCATTTAAAGGTCAGAAATTTCAATATTGAAAATATTACTATATCAAAACTCAACTTTAAACATGAAAATATCAAAGAACTATTTTTATGAAAAACACAAATCTTAGGACGGAAATTGTGTGAAAGTTATGAATTGTACACTATTATTACCAGTACAAGTATTTTTATATACAGTCAAGTAACCTATTTTCGTGCATTTCCGGAAATAATTAATAATGTTCGATCTCGCGTGACCTTCGCATTTGCTTGTTTAGATAAACATGTGTTATCTCTACAATATCAGCTAGTAGAATGAATCCAGTAGTTTCAAGCAAGGTAAAATGTATACTTTGACAAATACAAAATGACGGATTTCAGTTATTACCAAACGTCACAATTTTTTATCGGCCGAATTCCCTTATAATCCCAAGCGGTAATCGGAATTCCAAGTGTCGTGTGCTAGAATGTAGTCCAACGAATGAAGTCACGTGATCAACTAGCAGATTCCGTGTCAGCAGAAAATTTCTATGGAACACAAAGTGGGCCATATTCTTATGTTGTTTCAGTGACTTTTAGCAATAAATCACGCTACGTATCTTATTTTGTCACTCACTGTTTTTTTTTAAAATTGTGGTTCTTTGAAGGAATTGTCATTAGTTATAATGAATTGATATTAAAGATAAGTACTAAGAGAAATTAATTTTACCACTGGGTATCCATACAACGTGTTTTTCTCGATTTCTTCATAGATCAAACATTGTACACGAAAATAGGTGACGCATTCTGCCGCATTCATGAAATATGGGTCAAAGTGAAGGATTCATAAAGAAAATCGAAATAAACCAATTTTAATTATTTTGTAGAATATCCGAGGAAACATCTAAGACATCTAAGATCGAGAATTTAAGAATTTAAATTTGATGTGATTTCTGAATTTGTTCCGAAGACTGAAAAATGTCCATTGCCTATTATTCCGATGAAATAACAATTTTCCTGACATACTGTGAGTGAGTCCATAGTGAGAGTCGACTATTGTCAGTATTGATAGAAACAGATGTCTGTGTTACCTCCCTTTAGGTTGTCTGAACTAAAAAATGAATTCCATTTTTAATGTTTCCTCCCTTGATCTGTGAGCCTTCCTCTCATTTCAACATCTTTCATGTCCTGAACTACCATAACGGTGTCTATACCTTTCTATTTCATGTGATTACTGAATTTGTTTGAAGACTGAAAAATGCCCATTGCCTATCATTCCGACGAGATAACAATTTTCCTGACATATTTCTTAAAATAATGAATAAAGGCGAAAAGGTTCTGGGTGGGTTTCTTGAAGTCATGAGCCTTTAGCTAAATGTTTTTAACCTTGTATCTTTTGAATCTGTAACAAATTGTGAATCACTTTTATCGTGTCTTATATGTTTCGAGAATTATAATGTATTAGAATTGTGTCTAAACATTAAGACTTATACTTCCTACATCTCAGTGCAGAATTATGGTGGTCAGTTGGGGTATTGACGAGATGGGGGGGCATCTTCGCAATTGTCAAGGTGGACGTATTACCTTGGTCATTGTGAACACTGGGGAGGGGATGCGGGGGGGGGGGGGGGGCGGGTATGCACATTTCCAAGGAGCTCAATAATACAATAAAGTTTAGGGCATAAAGTTCTGTCCAGAGAGTAGTGGAATACGATTGGTAAGCATTATCTACCTTTTAACTAGCAACAGTGAAGCTAGATTTTTCGATTTGTTTCTTTCCTCTTCGTTTTTTTTTTACTTCGTATGAAATTTAAATTGAGAAGGATGTTAACATTGAACATACTTCAAGACTTAATAACATTTGACACCTGTTTTTGTTTAATGTTTCAAGACAAATGTGAAGAACGATGAAATATTTATCGACGGTGGGGCAATCAAAAATTCAATTTTTCTTTAGCAACGGTAGTTTATATCTAGATAATATCGTACTGTTGCTAAAGGAACATGTCAAAAACTATGCTGAGCTCAATTTATGTGGTTAGGCCGTCAGTCACAACATACTGGGTTCCATACAGTCAGTGGCGTTTCTAAGAAAAATTAGGTAAAGGGGGCCACAGAGAATTATTTCAATATGTAAGATAGCTTGCCAGGTAAGGAAATATACGCCTACTGGCAGCTTTGATTTTGAATTAAAATATTTGGTAGTACAGTAACAATCACCAGTATGAAATAATCAACCTTCAGTCATACACTTCTTTTGAACTCTTTGAGGCGATACTGAATAATATTGAGTATGAGCCATTACCCTTGTTCTTGAAAACGTGTTCAATTTTTACCTCTGAAAACTCTATATATATATTCAATTACTGAATAATAAAATCACGTTTTGTCAAAATCCGGCAAGAATCACGCCTTTAAGTGCTTAAGAGCTAAAATTCGAACGCAAAAACAGGGGAGATAACTCCTATTAAATATTTCTCGATTTTCGACAGGGTTCATCCTTAGGTGATAACGAAGACCCACACCATGTTTCCTCAAAATTCGTCAAGAATTGTGCCATCGAGAGGATTTACAAGCTAAAAATTGAACGCGTTTTCAAGAACAAGAGCAATAACTCAAACTAAATATATTTTCCATTTTTCTGATTTTCAATAGGGTTTATCATTGGGTGATAACAAACACTCATGCTAAGTTTCGTCAATATCCGTCAAGAATTGTGCCTTCTAGGGTGTTTACGAGCTAAAAATTGAACGCGCTTCAAGAACAATTGTGGACGGACGGACATGGGTGACGGCAATAGACGCCCCCCATTTCATGTGGGCGTATAAAAATGATAAAGATATCTTGCCAGGCAAGATAACATACACCCACTATCAGCTGTCAGAAATGATAGTTAAGTCTTTGGTGACTTAATAATGAACTTCAATAAAGATTGAAATAATCTTAAAAGTCAAGGAAAAACCTCAGTTACATCAAATTATCGTCAAATTCAAACATCACCAATGTCTCATCGACGTACACACATGGGCATTTACTTTGAAACCATTCATCAGATTAAAGCCAGTTTCATTTAGATCGGGTAAAAACTTTAGCTTTTATCGTGCCAACAAGCCAAATTTGACGCGTTTTTATTAAGTTAACTCCAACACCGATCATCCAATTGCTACAAATTTTGAACCTGACTGAGAATTCATCAATATATATATACCTTCATAGTTTCAAATAAAGATAGCTTGCCAGGCAATGTAACATACGCCCACTACCAGCTGTCAGAAATGATAACATAATCTTTAGTGGCTTAATAATGAATTTTCAAATAATCTTTAAATCATCTAAAATTCAAGGCCAAAACCTGAAACAGTTCATCAAATTACCATCAAATTCAAACATGAACAATGTCTCATCGCGGTACACACAAGGGCAATTACTCTGAAACTGTTCATCCGATTATTACCAATTTCTAACTCGTTATCTCATTAATATATACATGCATATCCAGTTTCATCAAGATTGCATAAAAACTGTAGTCTCTATCGTGCCTGCGAGCCGAATTTGACGCTTTTTTCCTAAATCCGCGTTTTTACTAAATCAAGGACAATTACTCCGAAACCAGTCGCCCAACTATCACCAATTTCGAATTGACCGAGATCTCATCAATATATACTGTACATGCATACCAAGTTTCATCAAGATCAGATAAAAACTGTAGTCACTATTGTGTCTACAGCCAGTGGCTCGGTAACAATAACCTGCACTAACTGCGGTTTAGTAAGTATTTTAACCTGTTGTCTAGAACCAATGACGACCAATGTTCCAGTAGCCATAATCTAATGCAGCCAGTGGTCCAGTAACAAAAACCTGGTACAACCATTGGCTCTGAAACAATAACTTGGTTCAACCATAGGTCCAGTAACACAAACCTGGTACAGTCAGTGGTCCTCTAACAATAAGCTGATACAGCCGGTGACCCAGAAACAATAACATGGTTCAACTAGGGGGTTCACCGCCAATAGCCTGGTATAGCCAGTAACACAAACTAGGTATAGTCAGTGGTCCAGTGACAATGGCCTGGTACAATCAGTGGCCCAGTAACAGTAACCTGACACAGCCAGTGGCCCAGTAACACAAATCTGGTACAGCCAGTGACCCAGTAACACAAACCTCGTACAGACCGTGGTCCACTATCAATAACCTGGTACAACCAGTGGCCCAGTAACAGTAACCTGGTACTACCAGTGTTCCAGCACCAATAATCTGGTACAGTCAGTGGTCCATGCCATAACCTGGTACTGTCAGTGGTCAAGGAACCATTACCTGATATAGTCAGTGGTCCAGCATCAATAACGTGGTACAGCAAGTGGTCAAGTAACAATAACTTGGTACTATCAGTAGTCCAGTAACAATAATCTTGTACAGCCAGTGGCCATGTTACAATAACCTGGTACAGCCAGTGACCCAGTAACAATAGCTAGTACTAAAAGTGATTGCCAAGCCTTTCCAATTGTGAAAACATTATCTAGAATAGCAAATTAAATACCCTACTATTAACTATAAAATCGAATCTATTAATTAGCATCATTGTGATGCTTTGAATAACCCCTTGTAAAATATTATCAATCCCTCTTGCCCCTAACACCTTGGGCTACAAGCCTCAATTAGGCCTGCACGGATCTCTTTTCTGGCTCATTTAGTAGTTCAATTCATCCAACCAAACGTTCTGCTTGTAGGCAGTAGCCTTATTTATTCACTGATGAATTACAACTTCCTATGAAGTTGTTTTGGTTCTGTTTGGTCAAAACTCCACAAATCATATGTAGAGGAATCTCGGCAAAAGTTTAACAGCCTGCGGAAAAAAATAGGAAACATAACATCCAAATCAGATATTAATCGGGTTGATTTACATGTACCGGTACTATTCATAGATATCCCGGATCTATAACTATTATAGAATATTTAAACCACTAAACCTGACGTATTAACTAGGCTACTCACTAACATAAAAATATAATATTAGAGGCGTTTTTGCGGGCCGATTCGATTAGGTAGATTAGCTATTTTGTGCGTTTGTGAGCCAGGACGATTAGGCTAATCGGTACATTTGTGAGCCAGTTTACCTAATCTGATTTGGCTAATCGTCCCAGGAGGTGGTTAGGCGATTCAATTAGGCTTTTCCAAGATGGCGGCATGTGGAAGTTGCTAATATAATCAAAATCGCGGTCTTTCATTGGTTATCAGCAGAGGCAGCCATATTGCCAAATCGCCGATTTGAATTTCGCATTTGTGCACCACTGCTAATCTAAACCAAATTGCACCTACCTAATCGAATCGGCCCAGAAAAACACAGATATGATATCTTAGTCCGTGGTAGATTAGCCCTCCTTCCATAGAATTAGTAAACTTTCTATAATTATTATTGCTTATATAGGCCTATGTTATAGCCATAGATAGCCATTATAATACAGTGGTGTAACCTATTTTCGTGGATATAAGGATTCGA